>NC_048309.1:8707980-8901952 GCF_013100865.1 Trachemys scripta elegans
GTGCAGACAGGAGCCAATCCAGTGACCAGTACAATTTAGACCCACCTCAGGGCTAGTCTACACAAGCCAATAATGAACCCCGCAGGGGTGTTATGCAGCTAGAGATCAATCCTTTCTGCCAGCAACATTGGTTCTGCTGCACCTGGGTATATTCCCATGCCAGGGGAATCCTTAAGACAGCTTTCCGACACTGCTGGAGTGGCCAAAGGCATAGGTGGGGGTCAGGAGCTGGTCCAAAGATGCAAGAAGATTTCAGATGGCCGGAAAAGGAAGCAGAAATCCTTCTAAAATTGTTGCATGTTTCCACTTCCCCTCACATTTCAGTATATTCTATTCCCTGTCTCAGGGTGAAGGTTGGGGTGAGGTCAAATTGTGTCTGCTTACGCCAAGCCTGAATATGGCTTATTAAGACCACTCGCATCAATAGAATTATACCTGGGATGAATTTGTCCTATCGATTTTTTAGAAACAAGAAGTTAAAACATTCCGAAAAGCTTTAAGGCTTTCTAATATATTTAAGAACGTTGCTGTGTTTTTGCCCCGGAGAAAAAAAACAAAAACATCTTCATACTTGAAGCAACAAAACTGTGTTTCTTCTATTAATGAACAGTAAAAGCTTGTCTGGGGGGGAATCTAGTGATTAGATTTCAACCGCGTATTGCTTCCAAACGTAAAGCCATTTTGCCTGAGACAATATTAAGATGCTAGGATGCAAAGTTTGATCATTAATTTTGGCTAACACTACACATTAATGCTGCTGCTGCAGTCTTAGATGTTTTCTTCCCTCCCCCCCACCCTGTTTTAGACAGCCTTAATGATGCTTAAAGCCAATTCTAATTGCTGAATCATATCACTCTCCACCTTCTCTAAAATGCTTGGGGCAAAAGAAATAGTGAAGATTAATGACACACGTATAATTAGAAGAAAATGTACAAATCTTTTGTTAATCATTCAGAAATAATTTGATAAATATGAATTTCTGAAAAGCTCACAGAATAAAAGATGATAAAATGAGTGCTGTAGCACACAGCTGAGCTCAGCTACAGTGCGTGGGGCAAGGGAGAATGGGGATGTATTAACATAACAGAATTCAGCACGGAAGACCATCTGTTTTAATTGAGCAAACTTATTCATACAATGCTTTGCACCACTAATCTTGTTTAGATTAATGTTAATGCTCTATTAAAAGGTAGTTTATCATCTCACAATACTGAGTTAAAGTAATCAAACACATAGCAATATTCTGCAGCTTATATAGAGGCAGAAAGCTAGATCATTACTGGGCTATTGATCTTCCTACAACACAACTATTAGGCTGGGAGCCTTTGTTGAAAAGTAACCAGGGTTCCTCTTTTTGTGTTATGGGTGAGTACACAGATGAAAACTTTTGTTTTCTTAGTTTAGAGAGGTTACTCTGCAAAAGATTTGTAATTATGTGTTTGGAAAAATACAGGAATGATCTTTGGGCTGTTGATGTCTTTCAAGTCATAAAAGGGTAGAAAATAAGCATTGTGTGTGCGTTTTCCTGTGATTGCTTATGGCGAGAAAACATTCAATCTTTCCCTAGCCTGTGCATTTAATGAGAAAGCAAAAAGTTGAGCATTACTTGGAAGCATGCCTATCATTAAAAACACAGTCAGAAGGGTAAGCCAAAGGAATCATAGCAAGTGTTGTGTCTGTGCTGCAAAGCACATTTAAGCGTTGAACCAAAACAGTAAAAATGTAGGAGGCACCTGTATTTCTTCCTGAACCCAATTTTTGCAAATGTGGTGGATCCTGAAAATGTGCTCCCTCATAGTCCCTCACAGGAGAAGACTGGTACCTAAAGATTTATGGGTATTATTATGTGTTTGCCTTTATGTAACAGGACTATCCTTGCAGCAGCCAATAGAGTGATTTGATAGGTGGGGGCTAGCATCAACCAAGAGGGAAGTAGCTCATTGACAAAGCAGCCATCAGGAAGCAATATGTTTACAAAAAACCAGAGGTATCGATGGAAAAAACATTTAACTTTAAGCACATGTAGATTCCTTGGGATCACATACACACACACCCCTAAAAAGTTAGGCACATGCCTAAATACCTTGCTGAATTGGCGCTTATACAAGGAAGATAATTTAGAGTGTGACTCATTTTTCCTTTCAAGACAGAAATGTCTTTGGAAATATGTGAGTTAGCTACATGGACAATGAACCAATGCATTGTGTTTACACATGACAAATTATGCATTCATCCATTGTTTGAAAGTTTGGAATTCACTGTTGGTGGTAAACTTTTTACTAGAACACACAGATGGTCCTGCCTGATCTCGTTAATGAAAAAACTCTCACACAGCTACAAAAACAGACGTGATCATCTGTTTTTCAATATTCTGGAAAAAAAATCTACAGAGGTGTAAGGTGCTATACAAATGAGAATAATTAGCTTGTGCCATCTGTGGACATTAAAAAAAAGGAGAGTATCTGTATTCCTATGTTTTATAATGATAAGCTTTATATCTCCAGCAAAGTATGCAGTTAATAACTTTTCAATTTATAGTGACCTTCTGCTCTAATTTACTTAAGGAACTATAATACTAGCTGCCTCTCACGCCTTTTCACCTTATAATTAGCAAGTAATAAAAAATGCCATTAAAAAGTAATAAGTCTGTAGCTGTCTGACAATCCACTGATTAATTTTGCAGATTGTAAAGCACTTTGGAACTTACTTGGCTGAACCATCAGTTTTATCCAATTGTCAATTTGCTGGGGAACATTGTTCATGAGTGACCAAGTCTTCTAGCACATCTATCGGTAACGGACACCGGTGGGCTGTATTAGCAGCCATTGGATCCCAGTCGTTGATAATACTATCTGAGGACACAATAATGCTTTCATGCATGGGATTTTGTACTAATTTATATTTTGTCCCTGCAAATGGGGATATTTTACTCCTCTGCTCTTTGATATGGGAGGGTGGGTACATACAATACAAGGCAGTGTGATAAGCTGATGATAAATGCAGAATCTGCCCAATGCACCAGCATCAGGGTGTGGTTGGTATGCGAGAGTATTAATGTTTATATAGTAAGGGGCATTAGAAATAAATTCTCAATGTCTAGGAATAGATTTCACCTGGTTCTATTAAAACTCCTCAGGGGACACCTAGAAACAAGGGATGTGCATGAGTCAAATTCAGATGTGTGTTCCATTACATTTGGAGTAATTGGGCTGCCGAGACACTGAAATCTTCAAAGCACTGGTCTGGTTGTCTCTCTCTTTACCTCCTGCCTCACCTCCGGTTGTCAGGGTGCCATGGGTCATTCCTACATTCATTCCTTAGCCACATGAAGAGTTTGAGAACTTGTAAGCCAAGCCAGAGGACACTCCCCCAATCTTTATTGGAAGGAAGGGAACCTAAAGCCCCAGTACTGCAAGTGGACTCCTGCACCCATGCAGAGCCCCTTGGAGTTCAAGTGTGTCTGTGGGGATTCTTTGCTCCCCCTCTGTCTGGAGAGGGTTAAAGGATGGAAAAGGTTTGCCAGGTCAAATGCAGTCAGGTCTTTTGGAAGAAAAAGTAGGGAGCATGATAACTAGCACTCTGCTAGGTTCCAATCTTGAAGTCCTGACACAGGTAAAACCCCCACTGACTTCAGTGGGAGTTTTGCCAGGGTAAGGTGTGCACAATTTAGCATTAATATGACTGCTTCTATATCCTGATTGGGATTTGAGTAACTGTAATAATACTACACCCACCCAATGTGTTTAGAAAACACTGGTTGGCCATGATGGGCCAGACTAACTTGATAATGGAATGTTTGCCTTTAAAAGTTCCAAATGGGGCAGGCCTTGTTTATAACACAGATCTCTTCCTTGAGCCTCCTCTTGACATGCATCACTCAACTTCTAGGCATCCCATAATCACCTGGAAGATCAGTCATCCTTTGCTGTGCTGGCCCTAGGATATAGAACTCTTTGACCCTGGCATCCATCTCTTCCCTCTGTTGGTCCATCTTTCCTTCTAAATTATTGTCATTGTTGATCCTTTCCATTGATTTTATTTGGTTGAAATTTAAGGTTTTATTTCTTTTTAATATAATATTGTACATTATTATATTTTATTTTACTGCACAGCATCTTGAGTCCCCAGGTGAGCTGATCTTTAATTTATTATTAGTTCACCTTTTTAAAAAATATGCTTGTGTTAGGTGTTAAGTGGCTTAGCATTAGTCTGAGATGACCGGGTACAGCTCGTACATACCGCAATCTTCTAAGTGCACTCAAGAAGGCAAATTGACTCACAACGTCATCATCTTAAAATAGGAAGTCATGAGAAAGGAAAGAGTTCTGTTATACAAAGACAAGATATTCAATATGGTGCTCTAATGTAACTCTTTTCAGTTCAAGTATGTCACTGAATACACCATGCAATTAAATGCCCATATGAAATTAAAATACTAAAAGTCAGATGCTTTCTGCTATATTGTTAAAGAACCTCATAATCATCAGTGGTTTTTATTGCATGCACACTTTAGCTTGTAGAGATACCAAGAAACATTTGATTCTAATGGGAAAATGATGTTCACTTCAGAATTGGACTGGCCATTAGTATCCCACCTGAGTGATGTTTTCGTGGAAGTCTGAAATGCTGTACACACTGAACTACAAGGACTACAAAGATATTTTAGTTTCTATGTTGTTTTAAATGTCAGCGAGAAGGAGCAATGCATGCGTTATTCAAAAACATAGCACGTAAAGGCTTCGTGTCTCTTAATACGGGCAGGCGTAGGCAATTTTTATTTTAGTTCAGTTTTTTGGCAGTAGAAACTCAAAAGTCCATTTGCCAGAATAGTTCCACCCTCCTTAAGATACTTTAGTGGAGTTTAACCATTAGGGTCTCTTTCTATCAATTAATGGTCCGAGAGTTGGACTCAGCTAGGCTGTGGAGCAGAGAAGAGCAGCAGAAGGGGTTGGAAGAGCTGTGGAAGCCTCTCCGACATCTCTCTGGAAATGGGCTTCCATGGCTAGAGCATTTGGCAGATTCTTGTAACCTACCTCCCTGCATTGCTTCTGTGGTGGGCCTCCTAATGCCACTGGTCACAGGAGCAGTTGATCCAGACATTCTACAGGCTTAGCAAACACCTCACTAGCCTAATCTCTGTGCTCTCTCTGCACACAGATCAGATATGTGAGCATAGCCCCCCCAATAAACCCACCAATGCCCCCACCGCTCCCCCACCCCAGAGAGTGTACAGGCAGTCCTCAACTTTATGACGTTTGACTTAAGATGAACAGCACTTACAATGTTTCTGAATTGACACCCTGATTTGACTTACGGCCATTGGTTTCGACTTTACGATGCTCTGTCCCGCAATGAAGTGGATTGCGGTTCTGAGTTACAACGTTTCGACTTATGATGCAATTTTCAGGAACCAACTGTGTTGTAAGTCTGAGAACTGCCTGTATAGCCTTTACTGAATGAAGGAACAGGTAGAAAGACCAACCAAGGGAGTGGGGAGAGGCATAGGTGCCTTTTTACTTTTACTTTTCCCCTGGAGTGCTCCAGCCCTGCTCTACCCTGAGGCCCCGCCTCTTTCCTCAAAGCCCCGCCTTCAGTCCACCTCTTACCACCCCTGCTCCTCCAAGGCCCTGCCCTCCCACTCCACCTCTTCCCCCAAAGCCCTACCTTCACCTGGCCTCTTCACGACTTTGCTCCGCCCCCTCCCCCCAAGGCCTGCCCTCACTCTGCCTTTTCCTTTTCCCCAACTCCACCCTTCCCTGATGCTCCTGCCCACCCACCGCTCACTGCTCTCTGCCCTTCCCCAAACCCCTCCCCAAGCCACCAAACAGCTGTTTGGTGGTGCCTCCAAACTGCTGATCAGCAGTGCCACTGAGCAGCTATGCCTGGTGGGTGCTGAGCACCCACTAGTTTTTTTTTTCTGTGGGTGCTCCAGCCCGGGAGCACCCACAGAGTCGGCGCCTATGAGGGGATGCATGCCAAAAAGAGAGAAAAGTTCAGGGGGTGTATAGTAGTTGTGGTATGGTAAAGTGTCTGATTGTGGGAGGAGGAGTAAATGGTGTTGATTGCTGGTGACACAACTTTTCATTCCTTTTGTGGCTTAGTGTCAGGCATGTTGGATCTGTGACATCCTCCACTCATTCACAGGGTATTTTTTGTGTGTATGAATTAAAACTTCAGTACTTCCCAATGTCTTCTAAGCTGAATACCCTTATTAAAACAACGGGGTTTATCTCACATGATTTCCAAATCTCCTGGTCTTTGCCAGTACAATACCGGCACTAGGGGCCAGATTGTCAAGAGACCAGAGCTCCAGCAGCTCCTGCTGTGTCACTTCTGTTACCTAAGTGAGGGTCAGATTTTCAAAAGCGCTCCGTGTTCCATTGTGACATACGTGGCCAGTTGTTCAAAAGAGCTCAGTCCCCAGTGTCCTGAGTTCTTGCGAAAAACCTGGCCACTAAATTAGGTGCCGGAATGGGAGCTGAACGCTTTGAAAATCTGGCTCCCAACTGTGGGCACTGAGACCTTCTGTAAATGTAGCCTTGGTTGTGAATGCTGAGCCCCTTCTGAAAATCCTGACCCTAAACCAGAGAAGGAAGAAAAAGAGCTTTCAAGCTGGTTTGAAGATGGGAGTTTGTCTTTCCAAGACAGTTTCTGCCAGGCAAAGCCGACATAGGCTTAAATGGTGTGTTTTTCAGCCTTGGAAATGTTAACAAGATTTTAGTGTTTGATTTGGGGCTTCAAATGAATGAAAACAAAATTATGGGATTTTCATGTGTGGTATTGAACACATACACTTTTGCATAAGAGATTTGTGTTTTGTAAATTATACCCTTTAGCCATATCACTAGTCATTAGCCTAATTTAAATTTCAATAAGATTCTAAGCTTCTATCATTAAAACTAACTAGCTCTTCACTAGGAAGTTGCAATCCAGAGGGTGAGGTGAGAGTGATATTATGAAGTCAGACTATGATTAAATCCAACTTTTATTTAGCGCACCTCCTTGTTCTCCCCTGCAGTGATACAAAAGCAGCCCTTTTCTGACGGATAGCATGTCAGAGTGTCCCTTTTTAAGTGTCCCACAGGCCATTCGCTGCCTGCTGTTTCAGCTAACTGCTGTCTGTCATCTATTGCTAAGATTTATAAAGACACCGCAGGGATCATCTTACAAGCACCTTACTTACAATGTGCTCCAATGCAGAAGGTCAGTCCAGGAATTACCTGTGCAAGCGGCAAATGTAATCCTTAGAACCAAATTCAGAAAGAAGCTTTCCTACTGTATTATCCTTTGATTTGTCTTTGTATTCTTCATGTTATGGGAACAGAAAGTTGCAATCACAGGAGCTGGGTGCTCATCTAATGTGAGGCAGAGGAGGACGACTAAGGACAATATGCCTTCCATTGAAGCCAATAGGCCAGGCTCTGCTCTAGGGCAGCTCTTCTACCACTGGAATGACACTGGCTGGATCTTCCCCAGGAATAAGGAGTGATACAGAGGGTGCTGGAGGTGAGGATGGGAAGGAAAGGGGTGAGTTGGCAGTGAAGGATGTGGCTGGAACAGACTGCACTCCAACTATTCTTGACAGCACAGCAGCCCATTGGGGGCTGTAGTTTGCTGCTCTAACCTACAGCAAGCAGCTCTCAGCAGGGCCCAGTGTTTGGGAGCTGAAATGGTGGCTTTGCTCCATCCCCTTTTCTAAGACAGGAAAGGAGTGTCACGGAATTTGGACAATTGTCTTTAGTGGGAGCAGGATAAAGCTCCCAGTGTCATCAGAGGAAACACTAAAAATCCCAATGTCAACTGAGAAGATAAAAACATGAAAGTGAAAGAGAAAAGTAAGCATCAGGATTTCAGGAGTGTATAAAACTTGAAGTTATTGGGATTTGTTTTTATCAAGCCTAATAATGGAAAATGAAGCCCCGTAAGTATAATTAGTCAATGACTGATGCTAGGCAGATTGCAAAAAGGAATACAGCTCTCCTACACAGATCTTGACTGTAAAGGTCCAATTCTGCAGAGTGGGCCCTCAGCTTCATGCCCTCAATTCCCCCTCCCACAGGACACGTACAACATCTTGCAGAATACGTAGCATAGAAGACACAGGCCACTAAAAGCTCATTTCTTTAGGAAAGGATGTCCTTTTTGCAAGCTTCTGTCTTCCAACAAGTAGCTTTGGAACCACCATTTGTTGCCAATGTAGGCAACAACAGCTTGTGGAAAGACTGTCTGTCCTCTTTGTCTGACTGATTGGGCATATGTATAGGTAAGACTTTACTAGAGCTTTAGATGAAAAATGTCTTCTCTACAAAATTGTCTGAAGTGACACAGGATTCCATGGATTCTAGTTATATATTACAACATTAACAGGATTGATTATGTCATAGAGAACAGTGGGGAATTTTTTTTAAAATGTTCATTTAATTGGATATTCTTGTTCTCTTGTTATCTTAAGCACATCAACAATGCCTGTACCACTAAAGATCTACCCGGAATTAAGAGTGCTGCATTTCTTCGATTCTATTCTTGATTGAAACTTATACTAGAAATACCTTTATTCGTAAGAACAGCATATATACCAGAGTACATAAAGGACATGTTATCCTAAATGCTATCCTGTATATTTGCTTTATGCAACAAGTGAGAGATGTAGATCAAGAATTCTAAATTCCCATCAAATGAAACTGAAGATTAGTTGCAAAATCCTTCAAAGTACTTTTGGGGGGTGGGGGGAATGGTAAACTGTAAGTAAGCATTATGGGACTTTTCCAAATTTCCATAGCCTATAATTAGAGTTACTGAACACTATCAAATCTGAGGCACCAGTCCAAACAAAGAGTTTTTCTTGATTTAAGATGCATACACAGATATATGAAATTTGTGTAATTATCAACAGTGGTTTTGCCTCCCCGTTTAATTTCAACAGCACTAAATAAAGGCTGTGCAAGACTTTCATATACAGTGGAATAATTAATTGCAAAATCAGAATGCCTACAAGGTTAAGCAATAAAATACAAAATGGGAAAATATTCATAAACACAGGATTAGGTAGTACTGCCCGCAGTCTCAGGATAGGGATGGGCATGCCTTCTCATTTAAAAGGAGGGATGCAACTGGATTCTATTTTGAATTTTTGCATACAGCTTAGACAAATTCTCAAGTTCTGTTTTCTAATTACAAACAGGTGTAAACAAAGGCCCCAATCCTGCAATCCAATCTATGGGAGAAGACCCCTTTGTGTTTACACAGAGCTTGGTTGACTTCAGTGGAAGTCTACAAAGGTGCACAAATCCACCTGCATGGATCTGATTGCAGGGTCAGAGCTAAAACAGATAATTCCTAGGATCACGGGAACTTCTGGGAAATGTCAAATTCTGCAGAACTTTTTTATGGGGGAATTTTTGGAAGGCTATTTTTTTTTCAAGGAAATTCACTCAACCCTGCTCACCTTACTTGTGTGAGTTGTCCCGCGCACCTGGAGTCAATGGGAGTGCTGGCATTGACTTCAATGGGTGTAATATCAGACCCAAGACCCAATCACTACTGTACTTCTCTATTTTAGAGAAAAAAGGCATTTTACCCCATCAGAACACTTAGATGGGAATCAAGTACTGTAAATACCCAGATTCTGTGTTCCAGACCTAAGGTAGGAGACTTATGGTTTAATATATATATCCCATGTCTGCATCCATATGCTTTAGTACTTTTGTATGCTTTTGTATTTTTCCGTAAATGCATAATTATATATGATCATGAAACTAGAAGTCACAGCATTAAAAAAAAAACCTCTCACACCTACAACTGGCAGTGACAATGTTCAGCTTCTATTGTTCTATGGAAAATATTTGCCACTCTTGCAAAAATAACACTAATCTGTTCAATAGCTGGATTATTTTAGAATTAGCCAGAACACTTCCTTTTTGTATTATTATTGGTACTTGAATGTTTAATTTCAGAAGTGTGAATCATATAATTAAAGCTCTGTTTTGAGAAATTAGGTTTCAAACATAGCTCTCCATGCCACAATAAAATACAAAAGGCAAGATGAACAAGTGGCCACCTGCCAGGTACCCCCTCATAGCCTCGGGGCAACCCTACAAGTGTCCCCTCGCCTCAGTTTTCCTCTTGGGTCCCCATGCCAGCTTATCCTCTAGCCCATTAACTTAGTTTGTTATCAAAACATAGTGCAGAGAGTCCCTAAAAAAAGTCCCAAAACATAGTCCATATTACCCCCACTGCATGGAATCCTCAAACCCTGACCTTGTTCTTACCATACCCTGGTGTCTTCTACCTCACCTCCATCCCCCTGCCAAGACAACCATCCCAGCCCTTCCTTCTGGGGTGAAAACCCACTCTTCACAGCCTCTGTGCTGGGAGCATCCCACACTACCTCTGGTTCCCTCACAGTCCTGGTCTCTGCTGCTGCCCCTACCTTCAGCCCTCTGTAGCCCTTGACTCTGTCTCTCCAGCTTAGGCCCAGCAGGCATCTCCATCTGCTGCTCCTCCTGCCTTCAGCCCTCTGCCCCTGTCTCTCTGGCCTGGGGATGCCAGCCAGCAGATACCGGGCAACAATGTGGTCCATACGGTAGCCTGGTGGGCTGCTGTAACTTAGACAGGACCCCAGGACTATCTCAGATTTTAAGGCCAGAAGGGACCATCATGATCATCCAGTCTGACCTCCTGCACATGGCAGGCCACAGAACCTCCCCATCCACTTCTGTAATAGACCCATACCTTCTGGCTGAGTTACTGAAGTCCTCAAATCATGATTTAAAGACTTCAAGTTACAGAGAACTGACCATTTACTCTACTTTAAACCAGCAAGTAGCCTGTGCCTCAGGCTCTAAAGGTCTCTGTCAATCTGATTGGGGGGAAAAATTCCTTCCCGACCCCACATATGGTGGACCCTGAGCATGTGAGCAAGACCCATCAGCCAGACACCTGGTAAAGACTTCACTGTACTAACTCAGAGCCCTCCCCATCTAGTGTCCCATCTCTGGTGGTTGGAGATATTTGTTACTAGCAGACACAGATGGGCCACATGCCACTGTAGGCAATCTCATCATAGCATCTCTTCCATAAATTTATCAAGCTCAGTCTTGAAACCAGAGTTTTGTCCCCACTGTTCCCCCCCGGAAGGTTGTACCAGAACATTACTCCCCTGAGGTTAGAAACCTTTGTCTAAATTCAAGCCTTATCTAAGTTACACTGAGGGCCTCTCCAGACCCCGGAGCTTCCCAGGATCAATAAGGATCAAGGGTGGCTTAAAACCACAATGCCTACCCTTTCCCCTATCATCAGGCTGCATGTTCTGTTCTGCACCTCTTAGAGAACAGAATTGCACCCAGAATTTTTTTAAAGAGTAAACCTATCTTGTTCCTGTATTATTCATATTGCTGCAAAGAAATCTCTACCATTTTCTTCAGGCCCTGCCCCCAACTAGAGATTTTCAGAAGCATCTTTAAGGAGAAATAAATGAACAACTAGCCAAAAAAATTGCCTGTCACTATATTTTAAAATTTTACATTGCAAAATGTGCTCGACTCAATCTTTTAGGCTCAGATTTTCAAAGGAACCTAAGGGAGTTAGGCACCCAACTCCCATTGAAATTCATTGGGATTTGGGTGTCTAAATGACTTACCTCCTTTCAAAATCCCAGCATTAACTATCTGTCAGATTAAATTATTTCTCAAAGTTATATGTAAGAAAAAATGGAATATAAAATTGCTTATCCCATCTTTAAGATAGGGTCACAACCTTCTCTGCATATGGCAAGCAGACCAGCTGAATCAGTCTTACAGCTGCTTTTTGGCTTTGGCCTCTTGACACCCAGGTTATCACAGGACACGTTTTATGGAAAGCCACATGCCAGTCGTGTCATTACATTCAAACAATATAATAGCCTGATGCAGTGAAGTTAACCTAAGATACCTGACTTAAATTTGAGCAGCTGGCAAATAGAGGTATCATCCAACCTCTCAAACATACAGGCATTTTTGTAAGTGAACTGTTTCTACCAACAAAAACAAATCCCTTATTTAAAACCATACTAAATGATACTAGCACATGCTTTCCCTTTTCGTTTATTACACTTGACAGTTCTACCATTGCAGAGCTACTATATGACTAAACCTTTGCAAACTAGCTAGATCAGATCCATGGTAATGGAGGTCTGTTTATACTGTATAAGTCAACTGAATCTTCTACTCAGGATGTTGATATATTTCGCTAAATATTTGGGTACCATCTCTAATAAATTTTCAGTTCTCAGGAGCAGATTTGTAGCACAGTGTATGTGGAAATGAGAGTTAGCTGTCAGCCTAATTCTTGTCCAAGCCACACAAAATGCATCTCTGAGCTAGTAACTGGGCCATCTTTCTTCCTTCCTTCCTTTCAGAACTGTAATAGGGAGATGTTCTGAGTTTTCACATGTTAGGACAGATTAACCTTGGCATATATTTGTCCTTATGGGACTTCATACTACCATGACTGAAAAAACCCAGCTGGATACCACTTGGAGAACTTATTAAGACAGAGATAGCCCTCAGAATCCTTCTTTATGCAGGCAGGGTAAGACACAACACCTAGACAAGGAGATGTCTAGCATAATGCAATCAGCGGGCTGTGACGTTTTACTCCATATTCTGTGTGAAAATATGCCTATGCTATGAATATGACATAACTGAGATATAATTTATGCAAGATGGCTCATGTGAGATATTGTTGGAAAGGTTATGATTTACTGAATGTGATTATCCAATTAGTATGCCTGTATCATTTATGTATCTGAAGTTAAGAATATTAACTATGTATCTGCAGAAGAGAAGAGTGAGCGGAGATTTGATAGCAGCTTCAACTACCTGAAGGGGGGTTCCAAAGAGGACGGAGCTCGGCTGTTCTCAGTGGTGGCAGATGACAGATCAAGGAGCAATGGTCTCAAGTTGCAGTGGAGAAGGTCTAAGTTGGATATTAGGAAACACTATTTCACTAGGAGGGTGGTGAAGTACTGGAATGGGTTACCTAGGGAGGTGGTTGAATCTCCATCCTTAAAGGTTTTTAAGGCCCGGCTTGACAAAGCCCTGGGTGGAATGATTTAGTTGGTGTTGGTCCTGCTTTGAGCAGGGGGTTGGACTAGATGACCTCCTGAGGTCTCTTCCAACCCTAATATTCTATGATTCTATGATTCTATGATCTGTATTTCAAATGTGTTACTTTAGTTGTCACCCCCAACCAGCACGACAGGTACAACAATGGAAAAGCCAGTCAGGGCTAATGGGCCATTAGCAGAGACAATGGACTATGAAAGAACTTAGTCTTCCTGTGGACACTGGGGACAGCCTATGAGCAATGGCTGCCACAGCCATGCAGAGACATGGGTCCGAGTCACCTGGTACTGGACACCCCTCCTCCCCTTTTGGAATGATAGTGGTTTTCCACTAGAAGACAAAGGGTTCTCACCTTACACAAAAGCTATATAAGGCAGGGGAGTGACATCATAATGGTTCTCCTCTGCCTCCCCACCCAAAGAGACACTGAAAAACACCTGGAAGCAAGAACTGAACTGAGGGGAGAAGGGTTGAGCCCAAGCTGGAAGGGTGTCCTGAGATTTCAAGCTGGAGACCAGTGCATCTGCTTTTCAAGACTTTCTGTAATCTGCCTGCCTGCAACAATATCTAGGGTGAGAAATTACTACTTGTGTAACCAATTTCTTTAGTGAAACAAGCTTAGTTTCTGTGTTTGGTTTTATTTTCTTAGTAATCTGCTTTGTTCTGTTTGCTACCCCCTTAACCACTTAAAATCTGACTTTTATAGTTAATAAAATTTGTTTTGTTTATTATTAAACCCAGTTTCTGTAATTTCTAATGGGGAGGGGGAGGGGAGAAATTGTGCATACCTTCCTCCACATTGAGGGAGGAGGCGAATTTCCTAATATACCTTTGGGTCTGCACTCCAAGGGAGGTGGACACCTGAGTGCTGGGGCAAGTCCCTTAAGCTGAGCCTTCTCAGAGCTTATCTCGTTGTCTGTATTGTTCTGCATTGTTCTGCAGTTGGGTGTGGCCCTGCCTGTGTGTGTGTGCTGGAGGAGGCTTAATAGCCTGGCTCAGCAAGACAGGTAAAATGGGGGCCCAAACTGGCAGAACAGGCAGGCTCAGTGGTATCTCAGCACATCAGGTGGCATATCTAAGGGGAGCAACCCATTACACAGGCATCCATACTTGAATTATTAAAACTGGTTTTATTAGGTGCACACCAAAGCGCCAATAGCAGCGTTTGTTCCTTATCTTTTTCTCGGGGATGCTAAATAATCCCCTTTATGGTTTTATTGCTGCTACTGTGGTTCCTTTGACATTGAAGACATTGATTTTTTTAAACAATACTCTATGTGCTCTGCAATGGTGCTTTGCCACCATTCAATGGCAAATACACCAGCTGCAGAAATCAATTACCTGCAATATCTCTTTGCTTACGTTGCCACTGCATCTAGCAACAGGCTCTGTTGTGGCTCCGTTTTCAACCTTCCTAAAAGTAACAACATTAATACACTGTGGCTAGATTTAAAAAGGGGACAGATAATTCTCTAAGCAATAATTTGCCTTTGCTGAATTAAAAACGAAGGGCAGGGTGGGGGCTTTGGGGATTGTATCGGTCAAAGGATTGGTAATGGGATAAAGAGTCCTTCATATCTCATTTTCCATGTCATATCCAGGCTGGGTGAGCAGTGACAGAAAGCTGGTAACACCTTATCCCTATTCAGCACAATGACTATTTATGGGAAATTAGTTGGATGTCTCAGCCATTTCCCAGTGGACAGTTTTCACACCACAGTCGACACTAATCTCTAACCTTCAGGGTGGCTTCAATAGAAAGGGCCTGGAGAGTGAACTAACCTCAAGGTGATCTTTGCAGAACACGGAGGTGCATCATGAGGAAGCTTTAATCACCGTTACCAGTGATGGCCTCATTCTGTGGTTAGAAAACCTACTTCCTTTCCCCAGAGCTGTCAATCTGGCACCTTTCCCCAGCAATAAGTGCACAAAGTGATAAAAGAAAAAAATAACTGAGGAAAGAAGTGAAATACCAATCTGATGGCAGAGATTGTTTAGGCCACAATTGGATGTGACAAACTCCTTTCCCTTTACTCTGAGGTGGGGAGAGATAGCTCAGTGGTTTGAGCATTGGCCTGTTAAACCTAGAGATGTGAGTTCAATCCTTGAGGGGACCACTTAGGGATCTGGGGCAAAATCAGTACTTGGTCCTGCTAGTGAAGGCAGGGGGCTGGACTTGATGACCTTTCAAGGTCCCTTCCAGTTCTAGGAGATAGGATATCTCCATTAAGTTATATTTATGAGATTAGGAAACCCATGTCTCTCCCGCCCCATAACTGTAAGAAAGATTCATGCCACTTCTATTGGTTTTAAAATATCCAAAGGTGTTTCTGTCTTACCTTCTTCTTAAGGGATACAAACTCTTTTCTCTCTTGTTTCTGTGACGCTTGCATTTTCACAAGAGGTGGTAGAAATGGAAATAATAATAAAAGACTAAAGGAGTGGGGTATCAGGAGCTTTGTAACCAAAATCAGGAGAAATAAAGATGCCTACAGTGAAAGGCATATGCCTCTTCAGTCACCAGTATGACTAGTCAGTGTACGTATTCATTAGTATATTTTGTGCAGATTCTACTCTCACTTATACCGGTTTTGTACCTGTGTATTTCCATTGACTTCACTGATATTATCCCTGATTTAAACCAGGTAAGTGAAAACAGATTATGCCCTGCCTGTTTGCATAGCATCAGCAGACTCAGGTCTGCAGTAGCCTCTACAGAAAGGAATGGATTACCAACAGAGCTATCAGCCTTGTCTCAACACATGACAGATACCGGAAGACTCTGCAGAGCACAGTTCCATAACACACAGGGCTCCGTGACACGTTGCTTGGGCTCTTGGCAGCCCACACTCAGCCCGGGGAGGGGAGGAGAGGAGAGGAAGGCAAGGACTGGCCCCTAAAACTGGTATTTCTGAGTAGCCAATTGGATGACACTCAACCTATATTTTTTGTACCAGAAATATGGTAACACCAATTGATGTATATCACCAGTGAAGTGCTTTGGGATCTTCTGAGCTGAAGAACAATCTATCAATATATACATGTCTATTATTAGTACTAGTCTGTAACTTAGGTGCCACCCTACTGAAATACTACCTTAACAAATCTGAAAATTATTTTACTGTGTAAACAGTTGGTTAGAATATTCAGCATTAAAGTTCCTATTCTGATTGGTTAGAAAGCTAGAAAGCTGACTGGACAGGAATTGTGCAGAATCAATCTTAAAGCTATAATGACTTTATACCTTTTCCCATTCTTATTACATTCCATGTCACAACAATCCATTTCACAACAATTAATTTGTTTTCATTGCAATATGTATTATAAGATTAAGATACCAGACTTTGACCGGTCCATATATTTTCTGAATTATAGAAATGGGCTGCTCTGCTTTGACCTTATCCACATTCTGTAATTTGTTTGGTTAGCCAGTCCACTTCTCTGTTTACAACCTCTGTAACCTTTATGGAAGAAAAGAATGGTCAGCCAATTAAAATACAGAAGACTGAGAAGGTCAAAGTTCAGCCTATGCTACCATATTTCACACTAAAATTCAAAAAAAATTATTCCCATGACAGAAACTGTAATGAGAACACATAACAGCACTAAATATGTCCTTTCTCGTGGCAAAGATAATGAAGAGTGGCACAAATTTAATCCTCTTCACAATATTTTGTGAAATCTGTAATCTCGTGACCCTGCTAGTGCTATAAAATAGTAAATAGTAAAAAATAGTAACCGTGCTATATTTTTAAAAGTATCTGATTTGTGCACACTGAATTGGAACATAAACCTATTTGCATTTCAAATTTTGCAAATACAAGTTGGGTACCTGTATCACCAATTTGCTTTTCCTGTGTTTATTTTGCTTTCTGCATTTGCTCTTCATGTTCTTTCTCCGTCATGTACTAAAACATCATCCCATGCTTGCATGGCTATTGTGTCTGTAAAAGCTTGGTATCTAGCTCACTTCGAAATAAACCTCAGCCAGCCAAATGCACACTTGACCTATAATGTTTCTAGTAATATTGGCATTACAGAGCATCAGTTGATCTTGAGCCATTCAAGGTAATTCCTTCATCTGCTACCTGGACTGCAGTCCTACCTGTGTGTGGTCCTTAAACAAAACAATATTAAACACATATTAAAACATACAATGGGTTCTATGACTTTGGTTTCATTCTGAAGCAAGCAGGCCAATGTTAATATCCTGAAATAGCTAGTGCACAAGGCGGCTAACAAGAAAAGATTATATTGGTACCACGGACAGTTCCAAACTCTGGAAAGGACGTTTACATCGTATCTGGAATTTTTCTCCTATATAATGACAAAATCATTGTGGTACAAGAAAAATGAGAAACTTCTGACAACCGAAAGGGGGTGGGGATGTCTAATGGCTTATTTGACCCTCTTCTCCCATGTGGCCATGGCTAGGCCGGCAGAGTAAGCTGCTAATGACTCTAAGCAGGTATCAGCTGTGTTATCATTAACATTACCAATCTGGATGTCTGACTTCAAAGCATTAAATTTCTGGTCTCAGAAAACATGGCTGGTTTGATCTTGCTATGCAGCCAAGCAGTAAAAATGTTGCACACATTTTCTGTGCCTATCCAAAGAAATTTATCTTTCACACCCTACTTCATGCCATATGTTGGAAGCTGAAAGAATGAAGGATTTAGCTGTCAGTCTCTGAAGGCAGTACAGGCCTTATTCCAACTCTACAGCGCATCGGATCTGAAAGTATGACATTTCGCTTTAGCTTCTGTCAGCACTATCTGCAGTGTATCACTGGTGCACTGCTGAAAATATTCTTGATAGGCAGTTCATATGCACTGGATAAAGTGCTTGTTAATCTCTTTTTTTTTTAAAGAATTGAGAAGAGGGGTGACTAAACTCTTTAAGTGAATCTGGGATGTTTCCAAAATATAATAAATATACAAGATGTAGCCACACTATATTTCTTAGCCAGTGATGAAGTGAAACTTTATGTGGTAGCTTCAAAAAGCAGCCAACAAAGTCATTTACAAGTTTTTTTTTATTTTAGCCTCACTTTTTTCCTGTCCTCCTATTGACCTTGGTATCACATAGACTTAGCCATGCAAATAACACCTGCTAATGACTGCCATTGTGAACTACGTAAGATAAAATGGGCTAATATTGAGGCCTGAAATTCCATGTCACATATCACTTTGGAAAGACAGAAGTATTTTACTGCTCTTGTAAACTACTATTCAATGAGGCTGGTTCATATGGGTTATGAGTTTACTACAGCTAATAGACAATGGAATTTATCCTTTGGCTCAAGTTGTAGAAGTTGATGCTTCTAAGTGCTAGAGGTTCTGAAGTCTAGGTGCTAGAGGTCTAAGTGCTAGAGCCAGGAAAAAAACATTTTTCCCCTGGAAAGTTTGAACAGAATTAACAATTAAAAATGCTTTTCCTCTAAATTTTCCACAGAAAATTTTCAGTTGAAATTCAAATACTGAAATATTTCAGTTTTGGGGCATTCGGTCTTCTGACAAAACACTGCATTTGCCACAGAAAGCAGACACTTTCTATTAAATGTTTTTTTGGTCAAAGAACCAATTTTCCAAAAAAACCCAATTCTGATGACAAATTTTCATCCAGCCCTAGTTTTGAGTTCAATCCCAGTGATGACCCAGGATGGTGGTTCTTATCCCAGCCCTCATCTTCACTACAGATAACATAACTTTATTTTTCTTCCCCCACAGCTAAGTACAACAGATTCCTGCACCAAGTCAGTCATGTTTAAGGAGTCACACGAAAACAAGAAAATGAAATTGAATAATGTATTTAATTAAACCACCCATTGCCCTAAAAATAAAATCTTTGAACATGAAACCCTTGAGATATGAAATTACTCATGAAAAGAGGCCACTAACCCCTTCTGGTGGCGATCCCCTTGTCTATATCTTACCATTTTCTCTTTGTAAGCGCATTCCTTTTGTAGGACCTGGCACAACAACAGAAGGCCACACTGAATAGTCCATAAACACTTGAAATGCTGCCTTCTGCATGAAACCAAATCTGTGTTTTGGATATAACATTCCATTAGGATTAAAAAGTTAAAGTAATTTTAAAAAAACAGGCACCCTCCCCTAGGAGGAATTTACACTCTAAACAGCAACCATGTCAAAATAATTTAGATGCCAAGTATTTTGTGTCTACTAATCTTCGCAATCAGTGCTCATCATTTATCCCACCTCACACAGCAGCGGGATATGCAGGGCAGAACCAGATATAGCTACCTGCAAAGCAAACCAGAGTAAAAGAGATAAAAGCCTCTCTTACTCCAGCAGACAGGCAGAATCTACTTGTGTAAGAACAACTTATAGGGCCAGATGCTTAGCTGTTCCCAGCATCTGCCTGGTGGAGTAGCCAGTCGTGGCTCCCACTTCTGGGGTCAATTCAATGCTGCCAGCAGCCCCGGTGTAGAGTAGAACAGCCCAAAGACTGCACTAGTCTATGCCATCGCCCTAAAGGGGTGATCCACTACCAGGGAACAGCTGCAGTGTAGCATGCATCTGGCCACGCACCCTCTCACCTCAACATGCCACCTAATCTGGGGATTGCAGGAAGGTGGCTTAGGACCTGCTATGCCAGGTCTGTGCTTGCAGGGGGCTCTGCTACACTGGGAGAATCCCCAACAGAGGAGATACAGCTGTTTTGTGCATCTTTGCGCTGTTCCAGACCAGAGAATCTGCCCTAGAAAGTTCCTGAGACTCCAGCAACACACATTCATTGGGGTGAAATGGAAGCGCACAGACAGCATTTCACTCTACACTTGTATTTATGCCAGAATTTCCATCTCTGCAACATTCTCTGTATATTTATTTGATGTATTTATTTCAATTTGTGTAAGGCACCTGCCCTAAACTTCAGATGCACATACACTATAAAAACATACACAGGGAAATGTATCCATCTCAATAATGACTTTTTCCTCATCCCACTAACCTCTTAGCATTAACTATTAGTATCCGTCTGACCCCATGTTCACCCTCCTCAACCCACCTCATTTGGAAAGACTGACAAAACAGAGCTTGCAGCAGGCCCTGAAGGTCAGCTGCTTCAGTCTGTTGCACCTAAGGGATGCTGGAAGCAAGTTCCGAGTTCCAGGGTCCTGCACTGCAAATGCCTTGCCCCCTCAGTCAGGAGGAGTTTCAACTCAAGTATCCCAGCTGCTGTGTGGAGAGAGGAGGTCTCTATGGTACTTACGGAATTGCTCCTTGCAAGAAGACACCACATTTGCGCACAAAATCACAGTAAGTGCAAGCACAATTTTGCATGGATTTTTACATGCAAAATTGCACACATGACCTATTGAAAATCAGGGCCTAAATGTTCACAGCAGATAATAGTCTGCCCATAGCACACAGCTAGCTCCAGTCCCACCCAGAGGCGGGTCTGATAGACGAGATTACAAAATAAGTTCTCTCTTTAACCTGCCGTCTCAGGGAGGGTATAGAGGAAGGTCATTTGGGGGCATTAGGAAAAAGAACCTGTGTGAAAGATGCATACTGGGTGAGCCTAACTTGCCTGGGACAATTTAATTGTAAGACACAAAATGAATAGCACTCTCTGCCATGTCAAAGTGTGTAGCTTCACTTATCGGCGCCTAAGCCATTTTCAGTGAAGCAGAACTGAAGTGTTTATGTGAAAGCCGCTTATGTGGCCAGCTACTCCAGACTTCTCACTTTAAAGCACCATGAAATATACACCCTATAATGTTATTTTCAACCTGTGTTCCAGTCACTCTAACCAGGGCTGGGAATTAAGGATATTTCTCAACAGCTCCGGCTGGCAATCACAGGGAGACCTTGTTTCATTTGGGATTTGATTGACTTTGTGTGCCTAGCTCTGGCACGCTATATGTGTCTTTGGAAATGCAGAGAATGTCAGAGGTTTACTGTCCATCACCAGTAGCACATTATGGCTGTAACCAGTGATGTTGTAGTTATAGGGTGAGAAGATACTGTCATTTCTAAGCCTCTGTTAAAAGGCAGTTATAGTTTTATGAAAACATTACCCTTTGGGTTTAATCTCAGCCCAAAGGTGAGTGCTATTGGCATGTTTGGAAATTTGTTATATGGTTATGTTTAAAGCTACCTGATCCTATTTATCTGATATTAATTTGCTTGGTTAACTCACAATTAGATTTTTTTTAAACTTCACACTTTTCCCTGATTTGGTTCTTAATGAAGGCAGGTGCCTCTGACATATTCAAAAAAGTTTATTTTTCAATCATGAAGTTACAAGTGTTGGAATATTCACTGCAAGACCTGTGCACAATTCTCTGCCAACTTTCCAATATACAGCACCTAAGTGCTGCACTCCAGCTAAATGCTTTAATATACAGAAGATTCTGTTACATTTATTTCAGTGATGAGGTTTTCATATTAATATATTAAGTAGAGATGGTCAAAAATTTTCTGACAGAACAGTTTAATATCAGATCAGGTTACATAATAGATAAAGTTGAAAGAAAGTGCTTTGATCTTATTGAAACAAACCATTTTATTAAGGTTTTGATGATTCCAAAATGAAATTTGTCAGAAATTTAGTTTTGTGGGAAATTTTGACTTTTCATTCAGATTTGGGATGAAAGAAAATTTTAAAATATCCGAATTTTCTGTTACAGAAGTTATAGCTTTATGAATTCTGAGTTTCCACCAATACAATACAAGGTCCAGTTCTGCCCTGATTTATCTGTATCACAGCTATTTGTATCAAGCCAATACATATTAATGAAAGATGAACATACATGTTGGAGAGCAGTCAGGTTTCTCAAGGTAAATTCATCTCTGGTGTAAGTCTACTGGGTACAATAAATTCCCCTGGAGCCCGATGCCTCCAGGATACTAAGACATAGGATTGGTGGACACATATTGAAATAGATCGTAATGTATGTGGGCACGAAAAAAAAAAGTCTATTTTCAGCATTTGTATTCTTCCCACATTTTTCTTCAGCATTCAGAGGCAGGTTAATCCAGTGGCTGGGGCACTGAGCCAACTATGCCAAAAAGCCTGCTCTGTGACATTGGGCAAATTCTCTTACCTTTCTTCATCTCAGTTTTCTTATCTGTAAAATGGGAATATTGTAACTCTCCTTTGCAATGTGTTTTGATGCAATGTGAGGGCTCAGTATTATTCATTTCCCTCCATTTTCAGGTGTGTTTCTTCCCCGTTTGTCTCGATCTAAGAGAGTAGTATGTTTAATGAAGGGAAAATAGCAGATTTAACAGTACTTTAAAAATACTAATACTACTCTGGTCTCGGAGTATTTTTGTCTAGTGATTTTTGTGTAAATTCAATCAATTAAGTATTACAGAATCCGTGGGAAGCAGGTAATCATTTTTTCCATTTTATAAACTGGGGAGCTGGCATAGGGAGGTGACTGACCCAAGGGACACAGTAAGTAGGAACATAGAAATCACCACACTGGGTCAGACTTGTGGTCAGTCTAGTCCAGTATCCTGTCTCCTACAGTGGTCAATACCACATGCTACAGAAGAAGGTACAAGAAAAATCCTTGTAGTAGAAACAGGAGGGGTCGGAAGTTTTATAGATTGTGTCAACAAATAAAAGACGGTCAGTAACAAAGTTGAGAATAGAAGTCAGGAGTCTTGGCCCTTTTATCTAACCGTTAAGTACAATATAGACAACTTTATAAGTCATTGCACTTACTGTTGTATTAAACACAGAAGGATTTTTGAGAACGCAGGATCTTGCAAATTTGCATGGCCTCAGAAGTTTCCTGGTTCAATATGTGAAGATTTGCAATGTTGGCCTAAAATACATCTAAGCAAATAATTTGGGATTGGAGGGACTCAAATAATTTTCTTATCCTTGTTTCTCATTCTTCCTTTTGTATGCTAAAAAGGGATTAGGGCACGTTCAGTTATCTAAAGCAGATCCTTTCAGCAAAACACTGACAAAGGGGAGTTTAAACTTTTTTAAGCCCTAAAATGCATGCAGAAAAGAAGTGTTTTCTACAATATCCTAACTTCCAATAGTATTTGATGAGGCAAAATCAATTTACCTTTGCTGCATTTCATTTCATTCTGTTCTAGAATCTTCTCTGTTAAGCTGTGTCTACACTGGTTTTGTATTCAGTTTAAAGAGCTCTAAGGACTGACCCCAAGCCCATTGCAGTCAATGACAGGCTTTCCATGAATCTATTATGAATGAAGTCAACTTCTTAAATAAGATAGCAATCATTTTAAAGGCCATATTGCTCAATGTGTACATGACTCTAGGGACGATGCTCATCTCCATTTCTGTGAGCCCATCCTCACAGTTACTTGGGAGCAACAAGCCTGAACTGCTTAAATAATTGACTTGAATATTTCATCATATTAGTGAATCAGTTAAATAAGGATAACTTTTGAAGAGGCACAAGGACTAGTGTCAGGAATGATTTGTTCTCCTTTGGGATGCGCTCAGTTATACTGGAATACGTTGGGAATAACGGCTTTGGCAGTCTATCCCATGCCAGGATTCAACTGTGAAAAAAATCCAACAGTGTTACCGACCTAAGCTCCACCCCCAAATGAGGCTACACCCATAGACCAGGCTTCACCCATTTGACATGTTCATATCAGGCCTCCGCTCATGGGAGACTGTGCAGAAGTTCACAGGTGAATTCTGCTGGGTAACTTGGACTTGACTCTTCAGTTGCATTCAGAAGCCCAGCTGGGCTCTTTGGGCCTTCTCCAAGGTTAGGCTCCCTTTGTATTCACTGCTGGGCTCTACCAGGCTCCTTGACTGAGGGACAGGAATGGTTCTAGGCACCAGCAAACCAAGCGCATGCTTGGGGCGGCACAATTGCAGGGGCGGCATTCCGGGAGGTTTTTTTTTTTTTTTTTTTTTGCTTCGGCAGTTGCGCTCTCGGAGGGTTTTTTTCTTACTTGGGGCGGCAAAAAACCTAGAGCTGGCCCCTGCTGAGGGGAAATAAAGTAAGTGCCCTCAACCCCATCCAGTAACATGATCAAGAGGAGATAGAACTTAAAATAAATTGGGAGGATCTTCTAAACATGTTCGTTCCTCTCCTTTTCTACTAGCTTTGTTAGCAAGGAAATGGTTAGCAATGCTGGCATTTAAATGATCACTGTTGGGCATCTGAACTAACACTCATTAAGATGACTCAAGCAGACCTCACTGCATTACTGACACTTGATTCGTATTCTGAAAGTTTCTTTCAAAAACATAAGGGCTAGAGACTTACTTTAAAAAAAAAAAAAGCTTACATTCTGGAGCACAATATACCAGTTTCAGAGAGGTGGATATATGCCATATATCAGAGTTTCTCAAACCGGGGCCGCCGCTTGTGTAGGGAAAGCTCCTGGCGGGCTGGGCTGCCCCGTCCGTAGATCTGGCCGATTGCGGCTCCCACTGGCCGCGGTTCGCCGCTGCAGGACAATGGGAGCTGCTGGCAGCAGCGGCCAGTATGTCCCTCGGCCCGCGCCACTTCCAGCAGCTCCCATTGGCCTGGAGCAGCAAATCGCGGCCAGTGGGAGCCGCGATTAGCCGGACCTGCGGACGGGCAGGTAAACAAACTGGCCTGGCCTGCAAGGGGCTTTCCCTACACAACCGGCAGCCCCAATTTGAGAAACACTGCCATATATTCATGTACATCCCCAATTTGTCCACCCTGTCTACTGGCTCAATCCTGCCCCCACTGAAATTACTCCAGATTTACATGCATGTCAAAGAGGAGAATCTGGCCTTCTGTGTAAGATCTGAAAGAAGAAATGAGCTGTGTGGAGCAGTACTTTGCTGATTGTAACAGAGAATACCTAAAAATAGAGGACAATAAATTGAGAATTGCACAGATGAAGAATGATTTTAAACAGATAAATGCCTTATCAGTCTCAAGAGATGTAAAGTTATGAGACTATAGGGATAAAGCCAAGAAAAGGATTTTAATGGGCATATCCTAAAAAGCACTGGGAAGGGGAAGTATCCAGGTTTAATAAGAAACTTGAAACCTTCTGGCACAGACCTGGAGAACATTAAAGCGAAGAAAATTACAGGATATATAAATATAGGTATCAAATCCAGTTCAACTGAAGTGATTATAACATTGGAGAAAGCGCAAGTGAATCACTTTGTGAATATTTGTGCTGGCAAGTTGATAATAAAATACTTTCTTTAGAAATGGGGAGGAGTAGAAGTGGCCAGCTGCAGTACACGCCTATTCTTTTCCAAAGAATTTTAAAAGGAATCTCTTCACACACATTCCCATTTTACTTCTATTGAAAGCAGTGGTAAAATCTCCAGAGACTTAAATGGGAGCAGAATTCCACTCGCAGAGAAGAGCAGACAACATGTGGAGTAAAATGCCAAAGACAGCAGCTGAAGCAAAGAATACAAAGTTATATTAAAAGAAGAAACCAGTGCAGTGCCCTGACTTGAAGAGTGCACCATCTCATGGAATACTCTGCCAAGATCTCATGCATCACTTAGCTCACAAGTCGCTGGCAAACTTGTTGGATTGGCTCATCAGAAAAGCAAATCAATTCAACTGAATATTAAGGCAAAATGATCAAACTCCATTTCCTAAAGTTTGGCACCTAAATACAAGCGGCCCGATTTCTAAAGATGCTGAATCCCTGCAGCTCTCATGGTGATTAATGGGAGCTGTGGATGCTCACCACCTCGGATGATCAGGTGACTTTTATTTAGGTGCCTACATCTGCAAAAGAAAAAGCTGACCCCAAAGCTTCATTTTTCATTGCAAATGCATTCTGCAGTACTTGAGTGCAGCTACTAGTCTAGACTCACTCCTCTGAAGAGTGAAGTCTTGCAACCTATAGCAAAAATGTTAAAAGCATTGCGAGGATAATGCTCATATATGCAATTTCCAACCACACCTCCCTAACCATTTTAAATTTTTAACATCAGTTATGGGCATAGGTGCCCAGAGTAAAGTGTGCAGGACATTGTGGTTTCCACACTGCAGATTCCCATGGGATTCAAACAGCAGACAGCTCTTTACTGTATTTGAGAGGATTTGCGGAGGGCAGGGGGAGAAGTAGAGAAAGAGAGAACTGCTGATTGGAGACTATCAGTTCTGAACGGTGGAGCAGAAAGGGAAATTTTCCTGCTCTAAATAGAATTTTCGCAAGTCAGATACACTAACATGGTGCCCACCTAAAGTGCGCATTATAACTGCATTATGGGTGGGTTTGTAGTGTCAGATATGGTCAATAAACCTTTTGTTCAACTTATCCTATTTATTTTAAGACTAGGCTGCTCAGTGAAATGTGGAGAAAAATCACTTCTCAGCAGGAAAAATATAATCAGCATACTTTGTTCTGAGACCCTGTCCTTCATCTGTGGAGAGGAATGCCCATTAGTCAAGATTGGTGGATCTGATAAGTTGAAATAGGGATTTTTGGACACCTTCCATGTACTGCACCTATATTTTATAACCATTCACAATACCCACAAAATGTTAACAGTGCTTTTCTTAAACTCGCATACTTTTGATCCAGAGGGTCATGATTAGCTGCACACCATTAATCTACTATAAAAGGCTAAAGTCAGGCAGGTGAAATTCTGATACCAGGTATGCTGCTATGAATCCAGAGTAATTGCACTGAATTCAACACAGATTTACTCCAGATTTACTGCACTGTAAATGAAATCAGAATCTGTCTCTACAGCTTTTTAGGAAAATAAGGTGAGAGTTCTAAGCAAACTATCAATTCAGAAATGTTTTAAAAAACAACAGAGGCCTTCTAATTCCACATCAGCTTACTTTAGTTTATATGATCCAGCTATCAAAGAGTCAGGTTACCTCTAGCATCAATTTTTAGGGCTTCCCTACACAGGGACGCTCAAGAAAATTAATCTGAATTAACTTTAACAGTGGATTTGTTAAACTGCATTAAATCCCATGTGTGGGATGCTCTTATTCAGAAGTAAGGTGGCCTTAATTCTTTAATTCGAATAAGGGCATCCCATGGGGTTTAATGTAGTTTAACTTATCCACTGCAAAGGTTAATTTGGATTAGTGTGTTCTCGTGTAGACTAGCCCTTATACTTTAAAAAAATAATAATGTGAAAAAACATTGATCTAAGGGCAGGGGATACCCTGGTGCTAATATTGAGCATTGAGTCAACACCTGAGACCACTGGGGAATTAAAAAAAAAAAAAAGAGAGAACAAACTGAATATATGGGGGGCACCCGTAAGTAGCTATACCTAAGAGTCATGGGATGAAATAAATTAAAGGAAATGTAGGAAAAAGCTTCCTAGCAATGCAGCTCCATTAGCCCCTAATCAACAAGGCACTAAAACAAGTCGTTTACTTTAGCGGGAGATTTACAAAGGCACAAATGGGAGTTGGGTGTCCAACTTCCATTGACTTTCAAAGAGCCTTGGACGCCTATCTATCCTTTAGGCCTTTGACAATTTTCTCCTAAACCTTTAAGTAATCCCCATTGACTTCAACAGGACTGTTCACAGGCTTAAAGTTAAGCACTTGCTTAAGTGCTTTGGTGAATGAGGGCATTAGACTGTGGAATGGTCTCCCAAAAGCAATGATGGAAGCCCAATCACATGGGACATTAAAAACTAGATTGGTCAAGGCACTAGCAAATAAACTGTGTGACCAATCAGTCCTGCACTGGAAGACAGGATGGACAACATGACCTCCTGGTGCTTTTCGATTTCTAATTTTTACAATTCTGGGTACTTGAAATTCAGTTGTGTAACAACAACTTGAGCATTTCAAAACATTGCAAGTTGCAGCTTCAATACAAATTGAGTACTTTCTCTAAAGTCTCCTTTTTATGCTCTAAATACAATAGTTAGTCATGTAGCTATGAACCACTGTTTTAATTTTTTTTCTTTTGCTTCATCGAGTACCTACTGAGCAGAAGGTACTACCTGTGATAAATGCTACCTGTCAAGATTTTACTTTGATCATGCTTCAAGAGGGAAGGCTTTCCAAATCATTTGCTTGGAAATTTTTAATTCTTAAGTGGGTTGTCTGTTTGCCTCAAAGGTAGCACTAACCTATTTTACATAGTCAAAATCTATTTTTAAACAAAGTTCTCCTTTGTACTTTAAACCTTCCCTACAAATATTTGTTAGGCTCATTTTGCAAAATTAAAATAAAATGGATGATTAAACTATCCCTTGAATCAGCAACTTGGTAGCTCACTATTTATCCACCGGCTAAGGAAGTAGGAACAAATCTTGCCAATGGCTCTGTTCACCTGAGTTAGAGTGTTGCGCTAATACTGTAATTTTTCATGGGCACTGAAGCCCCTCTAAGTGTGTCAAATCACAGACAGGAAAGATTCCTAGTTGGGCTTAAAATTCTATTTAAAGAGTTGAGTACAGAGCGAAAATGTAAGAGCCCTCTCACCAACGCTTCCACTGGTTTATATCAGATGTCAGAAATAAAAGCAGGAAGTTTGGTATGGGAGGTGGTTTCAGGGGTCACCTCTACAGCTTACAGAAAGGCTTTGCTTTGCTTCACTAAATCCCAGACACTGTATTTCAATTTTACCAGTTAAATGTCACTTCCCTGGACTAAAAGGAAGGGGTGCGACTTATCTACTGCGGTCAGCAGAATCCATGGCACAATGCATCGCAGCATAGCAAATGCAGGAACCTCATTGAGCTTGTTGGCTGATAGGACAAATTTTACAAGACGGAAAGTAAAGCTGACCATTTTCTTTTAAAGCGAAACACTTGGAGATACGCCGATTTTCTGGCTTGCATTCTTCCATTGCAAATGATCGATAGACTTTCTATTCAGGATCAAAAATAATTTTTTCAAGGCTCTACTTATGCACAAATAATAGCAGTTAGTGTGATGGACTCATTCCTTAAAAGAAATTCTACTTCTAGTATGTCTGGTTTAATCAGAAGTCAATGGAGTAGGAGAATGCTTCTCCTGGTACTGTAGCATTTGGCCAGGGCTGGTGCAACCCATTAGGCGACCGGCACTACAATTTGGGGGGCGGCGATCGCGGTGGTATTTCAGCAGCGGGACCTTCCGCCGCCTCTGTGGGCGGCGGCATTTCAGGGTGGACCTTCCACCACCTAGGGCGGCAGAAAAGCTGGCGGTGCTCCTGCATTTGGCATATGCTCCCCCATCTCTATGCATGTCGTCCATGTTAATGTCAATGGGAATTATATTAAGTGAGAAGGAACAGACCCCCTACTTTGCACTGCTGTGCATGGACTTAAAGATTTGATTAAAATTATCTTATGTGAAAAGAAAAATCTCTATAAGGGAGAAAAATAAGGCTGTTTTTTCATTTTATTTACAGACGTTTGTAAGTCTCCTTGAAACCTTAAGCTACTTTCACTTGATGTCTCATACCTCAGTGAAGCAGATGTGAAGAAGGCAGATATATAGCACTACAGCATGCACAGCAGGGTTGCCAACTGTCAATAAATTTATGAACAGTTTGCAGATCTACGGGAGTTTTGTGAAAATTCTTATTCTTTTAATAAAAACTGGCAAGCCTTCCTGCATCTTGGCAGAAAATGCATAAAATTACAGTCTGAGACCACACTAGTCTATTTCCACCTGGAAAACCTCCCTCATCTTCTCCCCCCTCAAAACAAAACAAAACAAAAACCCACTCCTGATGCTGTTGGATCAGATCAGTTTCACTTGCTGTTCTTAAATCTCTGATTTAAATGTCTCTACTGTTGGGAAGGATAACTGATGTTAGAAACTATTCAGTGTATTGCAGAATTCATTTGCCACTCTGGACAATGTGAAATATGATGCAAACAGATTTTAACTAGCCATAAAAAATAGCAAAACTTTTTATTATTAAAAACAATTATCCTAAATTTTTTTTTAACTCTATGGGCACCAGGAACTTAAATATTATCATCTAAAATAATCTTTATGATTAAATGCATTGGGGGAAAAACTCTAATTTTAGCCCAAACACTGGATAGGCAGACTTTAAATGCTCAGTTTTTCACATGCAGTTATGCATTTTGTTTACACAAATCAGATGAACACAGGAAACGTGTACTTATAAATTTAAAGGCTGGGTTGAAACCATTCTGAACACTTGATCCTATATATATACAATTACAAAAGGGCAAATTTTCAGATATAGCCTACCAATTTATCTGGCATTGTTTTGTAAATGTGCCTGTTAACCAGTGTCCAACTGGGCATTTCCTTGTAATAATCAGTCAAGCTAAACTGCACAGTTGTATACCCAATGTACAGGCACAATCAGCAGACGCACACAGAGACAGGTGCAATTGCTGAGGCTAGTTTGAAAATCCAAATCCAAATACATTTACAATATAGGATACTCAGCTCCTTCCTTTTCCAGTTAAATCCTAAATGCAGAATTCTTTGCTTCTGTACATTCCAGGCATTGCAAAGACTTAAATTAGTGAAGACAATAAAGCAGGGAGACAATTGGAAGGCAGCCTTGAGCATAAGCATCCTCATAGCCATGCCTATAAATTACTATTGTAGTAGGGTGGAATTAACTCCCACTGTCTTTGCAAATGAAAGGGTACGTCTATATTTATCTCTGGGTCCGGCAATAAGCAATCGATCTTCTGGGATCGATCCCAGAAGTGCTCGCCGTCGACGCCGGTACTCCTGCTCGGCGAGAGGAGTACACGGAGTCGACGGGGGAGCTGCCTGCTGCGTGTGGACCCGCGGTAAGTTCGAACTAAGATAGTTCAACTTCAGCTACGTGAATAACGTAGCCGAAGTTGTGTATCTTAGTTTGAAGTGGGGGGTTAGTGTGGACCAGCAGAAAGTAGGAAGATTGAAGATCCTTACAATTAGGAGCAGCAGTACCTAAAGGCAGGGAGCTCATTCACATGTACCATCCTCCCAGGAGGCTCAACACCTTGCTCACATGGTTGAAGGGATCGTGGAGTAGCTGTAAGGTGACTTCCTGAACAGGTCGACCCGCCATAGAGCTAGGATCTGAGGCCCTCCAGGATTAGAACAGGTTGTTTTTGTATGATTTATTAACTACAACAACTATTACCATCATCACCGGGGGACCTAATATGACAAATGCAAGGAAGTTCAGGGTTCAGATTGAAACTCCACCCTCACTCAGGCATTCCAGGGTTTCCCATTAGTATGTGATGTTACAGTTCGTATATATACCCAGACTATCATTTTTTGTGAGAAGAAAAATTGATATAACATCAAGCTGAGATTAAATGAATTTCTGCCACTGCTGAATGACTTAGGAACTGTACTTGCTTTAATGTACTATGAGCTATCTTTCCCATCTTTATAAAAAGACACTGAGTTTCTCAAGAGCTGCATGAAAAGTATTCCTCCTTTTTTGTACTTTCCCATATTTAGCTGTATATTTTTTTTCCAGGGAAAAGCACTGCTGAATGTTAGCAGGAGCAACAGATCACTCTCGTTCTACTCCCTCCCCCCGCTTTATATATATTATTTATAAGGGAAGCTGGTACCAACCCCGACATTTAGGTTGCCTAACCATTTCCATTATAAAAGATTCTTGTGACCTTTTTTATGAGCTCTGCCACCTCCATTGTTTGCAGCAGGCCTTTGAAATTCAGCAGGGAAAAACCCTGAAGGCACAGAAGTGCTTTTACTTGGCCCATGAAATTCTGTTTAGATTTGGCTGAGCTATGAGCATTTAAAAATTGCCATTTCCTTTCTATTAGGTTATCAGCAAAAGTTTGGTAAATGCCAAAATAACAACTGTACAGGAACCTTCTAAAGCGCTGGGCCACTCCCAAAGCAGAAGCGCACTGCAGTGGGGAACCTCAAAGCAGAGAGTTTGTCTAGGAAGTGGTGAGAAAGAGTGCTCAACTTTGTAACCTAACTTTCTTTTAACATCGTTTTGTAGATAACGGTTACAAATAAAAGAACATACAACTATGATGACATAGTTCTGCAATGAATACAGTTGCTTGTAGAGGCTAATGAGAGAGGAAATTATTGAGAGACAACACTCATCATTGAAGTAGGATATCACAAACCTGCAGTAACAAATGCCTTAAATACCAGTAGCCGAGTGTGTACCAGTGGTTCTCCCTGCGTCGGTATGCATACTGTGATATTACAAAGTACAGCCGTTTCATTCACAGAGGGTTCAATTTAATTTGCCAGGAGAGGAAATTGTTTCATATAGTTTTGCACCTTCTGAGTTTGGGACAAGCTCAAAAGCAAAACTCAGCCAAAACTGCCAAGTTTCATATGTTTTGAAACAAAAATAACATAAATCCTTTCTGGCAACGTATGGAGAGACAAGTAATCACTCGAAACTCAGCATGGGCTCATGAACCTTTCAGCAATCCTGGACTAGGCTTTATATTTGTAATGAAAACTGAGAAAACTTGAGTTTCAATAAGAACATAAGAACAGCCGTACTGGGTCAGACCAAAGGTCCATCTAGCCCAGTATCCTGTCTACCGACAGTGGCCAATGCCAGGTGCTCCAGAGGGAGTGAACCTAACAGGTAATGATCAAGTGATCTCTCTCCTGCCATCCATCTCCAACCTCTGACAGACAGAGGCTAGAGACACCATTCCTTACCCATCCTGGCAAATAGCCAGCAATGGACTTAACCTCCATGAATTTATCCAGTTCTCTTTTAAACGCTGTTATAGTCCTAGCCTTCACAACCTCCTCAGATAATTAGTTCCACAAGCTGTGTGAAGAAGAACTTCCTTTTATTTGTTTTAAACCTGCTGCCCATTAATTTCATTTGGTGGCCCCTAGTTCTTGTATTATGGGAATAAGTAAATAACTTTTCCTTATCTACTTTCTCCACAACACTCATGATTTTATATACTTCTATCATATCCCCCCTTAGTCTCCTCTTTTCCAAGCTGAAAAGTCCTAGCCTCTTTAATCTCTCCTCATATGGGACCCATTCCAACCCCCTAATCATTTTAGTTGCCCTTCTCTGAACCTTTTCTAGTGCACGTATATCTTTTTTGAGATGAGGAGACCACATCTGTACGCAGTATTCAAGATGTGGGCATACCATCGATTTATATAAGGGCAATAATATATTCTCCGTCTTATTCTCTATCCCCTTTTTAATGATTCCTAACACCCTGTTTGCTTTTTTGACTGCCTCTGCACACTGCATGGACGTCTTCAAAGAACTATCCACGATGACCCCAAGATCTTTTTCCTGATTCGTTGTAGCTAAATTAGCCCCCATCATATTGTATGTGTAGTTGGGTATTGAGTCTTGAAATGGAAAGTTCTCACAACTCTATTTATTATGGACGCACACTAAGTGAACTTGCAATGTGATTTCTAGGAGCCGGTCTGCTAATATTGTCCTCTCCAGGGTTTCAGAGGGGAGTTTTTTACTGGTCATGTGACTACACCAAGACTTTGACTCATGCCAATTCTTTCCTCAGTTGTACCTCTTCCAACTCCTGGCTTCACAGTACAAAGCGTGCATGCTATGCAATGCCTCATACCTGACATATTTCAGCATAGAGCCTGTGAGGTAAGTATTACCACTGTACAGATGGGGAGAACACAAATGACTTGTTTGATTACATGGGATTCAGGGTCTGTGTGCAACATATCAGGGTACAATCCAGACCAATAAGTAGCTGTGTTGCCCCTGCCCTATAAACTAGGGTGCTGTAGCCTCCAACCTGGACTGCTCAAAAACAGCCTTCAGCATGTAAGTCATTCCAAGCTATGTCTGTGTGTGTTACAGGCAGCCTTGGGTCCTACCAGCCTTAAAGATTAACACAGGCTGACCCCAGCACATTCCCAGTCCCAGATTTCCCCCCCATGTCCTGGACAGCACAAACACATTAAGTCTATTATTCCTTTAAGGGGATAATATTCACACAACTTGTTACCCCAAATGGAGTTACCTAGACTCTTCAACTTAAACACACTGGATTAGCTAAAACAAGTATGCTAACTGCAAAGAGATACATAATGAGTGAGCACAATTAATGAGGCATAAAAGTCAGAAATGGTTACAAGAAAAATAAAGATAAGATGCTTAGTGGTGCCTAACAAACTATATTAGCTTGCTGCCACCACGTCAAAGCTAATTCCCCACTCTGGCACTCCGAGTGTAGAAAGTGGGGGCCCGCAAGAATTCTAAAAATTAATACTGGCCACTCCAGGCTTGTATTAAGCTCCCAAGGATACAGCTTTTCTCTGACCTTGGACTGGTAGATGCTGCCACCACTCAAGTGCAGAACCCCTTTGAGAGCCCAGGAAGGTGCACTTGGGAATTCCTTCCTGTAGGGTACCCTCAAGCAATTTCACCCCCACCCCCCCTTTTCCGGGGAAGAGCTGAGAAAGAAAAAAAAAAAAGAAATCAGCTGTTGCCATCAGCTAATTAAACAACGTGCACAAACCTCTTAAGACACAAAAATCCAATTCTGTTCTTAAAAAAGGTAAATTTTATTAATAATAATAAAAAAGAAAATACATCTGGAAACTCAGGCTATTGCTAGATTTTAAAAGAGCAACTACAAAGATTAACCACCATGAATAGCTTTCTTGAGGTTCAGTTTAAAGGTTACAAGCAAAACAAAAGCACCTGGGGGTAGCACAGAGGAATCCACAAGCCATAACGAAATAAAAGGGATAATCGCATCTTCCTAGAAATTTCCTGATCTACTTACATATCTGGGGGTTTAAATTAGTAGTTTCTAGGTATGATACTGATGATTTTTTCATACTTGACCCAAGCTTCTTACAGCATAGCTGCTGCCCTGTCTGCCTCTCCCCGGGAGAACAACAACAGACAGTCTTTTTTTCAATTTTAAAAAGTTCTAGCCTTCCCATTGGCTCTTTTGGCCAGGTGCCCACTCCCTTCCTTTTACCTATGCATAGCAATGAGACTTTTTAACCCTTTACATGTAGAGCAATTAGAGAACAGCTCCTAAGAGGGATTTTATAGCTACTGGCTGCCTGGGTGTCCAAAAAAGGAGATACCCCCCTCCTTCATTTAGCACAGTTTCAAAGCAAAGTTTTCTCAACACATGTTTCAACAGGTTACTGACCAAACTCTCAGGTCAGGAGCCCTTCCCCAGAGTCCAATGGCTGCTTCCTTTGTCTTTTCAGGGCAGAGAATGCGATGGGCAGGGAGAAAGAGAGAGACACCTTGTGGTGTTTGTCCCTCTTTTTTTATCATTTCAGTCCCCCTCTTCAAAACATTTCCACCTGGGAACCAGGAGCCAAAGAGTCTCTGTGGAAAGACATTCCAAGCTGTGTCTTTGCTAAAATGTAGAGTTTTGCTCCTAGCCCCATTGCTGCAGAAGAATAACCACTTCGCAGGTAATGGTTCCTCAGTCTTATTTACACCTGGCTTAGGCATCAACTTGCCCTTTGGCTCTGGGGAACTGGTCTGGCCACTCCCCAGACTTATCTGGAAACATACTTTTAGTCAAGATCTCAACTTGTGTTCATCACTTTACATATAATGTTGCTACACGCCTTTTGCCATGACATTATTGATCAGGAAGTTACAAGTTTTTAAATGATACCTCGCCAGGCACACCTTGTACAAACATTATTACAGTAGTATGTAGGGTGTGAAAACAGGGGCATATTCTGTTACACAGTGGGAATGAGATTACAGCTCAGGAGTGAATCCTTGTCCTGTGATCAGACCACTAGACCTCATCACACTCTTAATAAGATCTGAGTCTGAGTCAAGAGTTAGCTGTAGTTCTGAGTACATCAGTCATTTACAGAATACATTCAGGAAAGAACAAGAAGCACTAAAGCTGGATCACAGCTGCTGTATACCTATGACAAGAACACTTTCAACTCCATTCATTCTTTCATATAGCAATAGGGACACAATGACAAATCTGATTATGTTAAAATGCATCTCTTTCCTAGTTTCCCAACGTTTACAAATTTACCAGGTGATTTAATAAAAGGACAACTACATTTTTAAAAAGTAACAATTGTCTCCATTGTAATGGAGTCAGTCCTGCCTGCAAACATGTATCACTTTGTATCTTGTGAAGTCAGCTATTGCATATTCATGTACAAGCATAACTGCTTTCCCAAGGTCGAGTATTGTATCCACATGTGTATCAAAGGGTAAGACTTTAGGTAAAATTTTCCAAAGCACCGAAGTGACTTAGGAGCATAAATCCCAACTTCCATTTTCAAAAGTGACTTAGGCTCCTAGGGGAGAAATTTTTAAAGGTATTCATGTGCTTAGGTGCTTTTGAAAATACCACTAAGTGCCTAAATACTTTTAAAAATCTGGCCCTTTGTCTTTAAAAATAATAATATTGCACTAATATAGCATTACTGACCTGAGAGTGACGTATAACTTTTTCATGTGCTAGAGACATTTTTGATTTTGGTAGACAACACTGATATTATTCTTTTCCCCCCTGAAGGACAAGGGTTTTCCAAGTAAATGATTCATTTATTTTATATAATGTGCGTATATACATACACACACACACACACACACCATTTATGAAAATTCAGGAACTGTCTAACACATTTTGTCATCCTCATAGTAACTTAACCTTATTCTTATACGTCAGAGTAAATCTTAAAAATTCAGAGAGAACATGCAGTATGGTTTGTCAAAAGGAGAAAATTCAAACTGAGCACTGAAAAGAGCTACTTAGTTGCACTGTATACAATTTGTAGGTAATTCACATCACATTAAATCACATCAAATTGTACACAGAACAAAAAGTATGCCTGGAAGCATGACAATATTACTTTTTCATGGAGAATAATAATGCACGCTCTTTCCACATATGACTCCTGGTGAAATGAACATACTAATAAAGGGTCAAATCTTGGTCACACTTAAGGGAGTTTTGCCACTGACTACAATAAGATTGAGAGTTGGCTTCAGATGCTCATGTTATGTCCATAGTTGGCCTAAGATTTTGAAAAAAGGTCTCTTTCTGCAGTGTAAAATTAGTGCACTATTCTGATCCTTTTTTACTTGTATGTGGGTGTAAGGATGTCAGTATCAGAGGACCTTCTTCACTTCACACCTATTGTTATTGTTGGCCAAAACCCTTGTTGAGTTAAAACCTCATTGAGATTGATGCATGTGAACGCACCCTTCAGTTAATATAACTGTAAGGGTAAAATAATCACAACCCCCCACCTAAAACAAAAGAGTTATGTTAGCCTTCCCAGGACTTTTGGACTTAGTTGTGTTGATTACTGTTTTGGGTGTGTGTGTGTGTGTGTGTGTGTGTGTGTGTGTGTGTGTGTGTGTGTGTGTGTGTGTGTAGGATGGTGATTGAAGGGGGGAGGGGGGAGAGAGAACACAGAACAAGAGAGACTCAAGAAGGCAGCAAGAAAGCCAAGTGGAAGCCTATAAGTATGGTGTGAACCTCAGAGAAACCTAAAGAGAGGTTTCTAGGTTGGAGGTGTTGGCTGAAAAGAAGCTTTGGCCAGTAAACTAACTACTCTTTTTGCCTTTCATTCCTCCTGCATTCTGAGAAGCAGGACTTTGTACTTCCCTTGTAAATAAACAAGATTGCTTCAGAGAAAATACCAGACTCCATCATCAATTTCTACTCCCAACTAGAACATCCTCAGGGCCCTAAATTTTGACTAGCCACTCAGGTCAAAAAGGGATAATATTATGTATATTGTTTGGTATACTTCCCTCCCAATAATAAGAAGGCAAGGTGAGTGATTACATACTGGATTCTAGGAAGGGTTTGAAGTCCTACTCATTTTACTAACAAATTCAAGTGCGGTCTTGAGGAAGAATCTGGTTTACCCTTAAAGAGGGATGGATCTTCAATCTCAATTTGCACATACCTGCCTCTGCACTTTGCATGTGCACTAACATTTGTGAGAGCCCTTTAAAGAGTGCAGGTGTCAGCATTACCACTTGCAAAATTAATATGTTTTGTTAATCCACATGAAGACTTTCCCACATGTAGGTGTTAAAGTATTTAAAAAGTGCACACAAGTGTTAGATATTAGCAAGTGTTTGCATCTGCAAAGTGCTGGCACAGGTTTGTGCATGTGTAATTTTCAGCACACGCATGGAGGCTGGGTAGGGGCACATTTCGCCCGTAGGTCAATGTTCAGTTCCAGGTTAAGATTCTTTTTGTCCTTCTATGCAGAAAAAAACATTGCCTCATGAACAACCTGAACTAAGTTAACTCTCTCCAAGCAGGATTTCATAAGCAGAAATGTATAGGGGTCCCTTTGTTCAAAAAAAAAATGAAAATATACAGTAAAATCTACTTACAAGAAACTCAGTAGTAGTGAATGTCCCTTTTTAGTATATGCAGTATTTTTGTAGACATGTTGATCTCAGGCTATTAAAGAGAGAAAGTGGGTGACATCGTATCTTTTATTGGACCAACTTCGTTGGTGAGAGAGACAAGCTTTCGAGCTACACAGAGTTCTTCCTCAAGTCTAGGAAAGTTACTCAGAGAGTCACAGTTAAATAAAAGGTCAAACAGTTAGCATAAGTAGTTAGTATATATTCTAAGGGACCATTCAAGATGAAGTGGACCATTAACACCCCTTTAGTCAGAGGTCCAAAAGGGGGGTTAGTGGGTTACACATTGTTGTAATAAGCCAAAAATCCAGTGTCTGATGATGAGTTTGGAGAAGTTGGGGGGTTGTTTGGAGGCCAGCAGTGGGGTTCAGGAATGATTTCTTTCAGGATGGGGTCCCCATTGAGTATGCCACCATGAAGAAGATTTTCTGGACAAATACACCATGAAACCTGAAATACATCAATGATATTTTCTTCCTCTGGACAGATGACAAACTCTCTCAGAGATTACCACCACAACTTCCCCAACCACCACCCATCCATTGAACTCTCTCTAGAACACTGCCACACCAGCATCAACTTCCCGGACACCACAATCAACTTAAACAATGGAATCCTACAGACAACTATATACAAGAAACCCATGGATCACTACACATACCTTCACAGACCCTGTAACCACCCTAACACACCAAGAAATTTGTTATCTACAGCCAGGCACTGAGATACTACAGAATATGCTCTGAGGAGAAAGTCTGCAATATACACCTTAGCACACTCAAAACCACCTTCACCAAACAAGGACACTCCACCAGAGAAGTAGATCACATCATGGAAAAGGTATCAGAGGGGTAGCCGTGTTAGTCTGGATCTGTAAACAGCAACAAAGAGTCCTGTGGCACCTTATAGACTAACAGATGTATTGGAGCATAAGCTTTCGTGGGTGAATACCCACTTCGTCAGACGCATGTAATGGAAATTTCCAGAGGCAGGTATAAATATGCAGGCAAGAATCAGTCTAGAGATAACGAGGTTAGTTCAATCAGGGAATCATGGAACAGGCCACCCATATGCTGAGAGAACCTGCTTCAGTACAGAAATAAACCCCTCTCTGTCCACAGACCCCTATTGATCACCTACCACCTTAGGTATCATCAAACAACTACAACCCATACTCAGTGGGGACCACATCCTGAAAGAAGTATTTCCGGAATCCCCTCCTTCTGGCCTTCAAACAACCCCCAACCTCTCCAAACTCATCATCAGAAGCAAGCTTCCCACAGGCCAGGACACACCAACTCAAAGCTGCACCAGACCCTGACAGGACAACAGATGCAAAACCTGCAGACACATCGCCACTGCTACACTGATCAGCATCCTCCACAACATCTTTCAAGATCCATGGGTCCTATACATGCCATCACAACACATGGTGCACTAAATGCCCCAATAACAAGTATGTGGGTGAAATTAGACAATCACTACACTCTTGAATGAACTCACACAGGAAAATGATCAAAGAGAAAAACACCCTATCACCTGTGGTGAACACTTTTCACAAAGCGATCACTCTGTATCTGACCTATCCGTCCTCATCTTCAAAGGAAACCTGCACAACACTTTCAAAAACTGCCCCTGTGAGCTTAAATTCATAACTTTGTCACACATTAAAAATCATGGTATTAATCAGGAAACTGGATGTATAGCTTATTACAAACAATCTGTAACCCACTAACCCCCCTTTTTTGACCTACGACTAAAGGGGTGTTAACGGGACCCTTTACCTTGAATGGTCCCTTAGAAAATGTGTTAACTACTTACGCTCAACTATGTTCAAACTTGTATTTAGCTGTGATGCTCTGAGTACCTTTCCCGACCCGAAAGCTTGTCTTTCTGACCAACAGAAGTTGGTCCAATAAAAGATATTACCTCACCCACCTTCTGATCCTTCTAATATAGTGGAAGGAAAGCCCTGAATTGCTTCAGCACATTTCAGTGGGCTTTCACTTCTCTTCTACTGAAATTTCCTTCCCACTATATTTGTGCCCAGTGTGGTAATCCCACTGCTTTACATGAGGATGGTCTATTGTAGCAGACAGGCGTCACTGGCTACATTCCAAGGGGATTACCATCTCCTCCCTCTCCCCTGGACTAAACAGAGGAGGCAATGAGACTTGTCATTGTCCAATGGAGGAAGGAGTGAGGAAGAATCCATGTCTCCTTACTTTGTTGCATATTCCCAGGTGCGGAACTGCAGTTACAGCTACTTCCCCTGCCAATGGCTGCCACTGCCTCCTGCTATAGCAGGAGCTTCAGAGAGGCCCTCTATTCATGGGCAGGGTGAAAGAGAAGGGAAATGTTTGTCAGGATGACCCTCTCCTATGACAGTGGAATTTGACTAAATTGCCTTCAGTGATGTTGGTCCTATTTGCACCTGGCTTGAATTTGGTCCTAAATGTCTCATACACTGCCTTCATCAAACATAAATCAAATACGTATATCCCTACATTAATGAGTGTTTTGTTTCAACATCCTAATCTGAAAGAACCAAGTCTCCAAAGAGCTCTCTCAACTGGCAGATGTCTTCTGGTGTCTGATTTTCCCCCATCAAGATTTTTGCACACAATAAGTTATTTATTTCTATTATGAGACCCCAATCCTGCAGTAAGCTCTATGGGCCAGATTTTTAAAGGTATTTCAATGGGCTTTAGGTATCCAGCTGCTTTTGAAAAATCCCTTTAGGTGCCTAAATATTTTCTAAAATCTCACCATATCTGCTTGCATCTACACAGACCTCATAGCAGGATTGAGGCCACAGAGATCATGTATGAAAATTTTGCCCCAAACATCATCCTTTTACATGCAGTTAAGCATTTCCCATTGTCTCAATGTTAAACTTATACATGGTACAATGATGTCTAGTCTTAATTGAATGTTAAAAGAAACATTTCTACTACATGGCTGCTTAATGCACACAATGGGAAGAGACAACCCTGATATAGATAATTATGTCCTACTTTGGTCTGGAGTCTATTTCAATCACAATGTGCAATCTCAGCATAGGAATGGGCATATTTTTCAGCTAGAATTGTATGTATACTCATATATAATTAATAAGGGCCCTAACAAATTTGGATTCCAGACCCCTTGAATGTTTGAGCTGAGGCAAAAGATAATGTGTATAATTGGTTTAAATGGACAAGCTGCATTCTATCAAGGCAACCCTCACTGCCTTTGTTGGATGCTCCCTCTGTAGCCTGGCATATCATATATTTATTTTGGCCCAAGACACAAGCATTTTTTTGGATGGTGGAAAATAGATGAAATGTAATATAAACAAGTGAGAGCAACAAAATGTCCAACACTCGAATACAAATCAGAGATATGTAGCATCTAGTAAGAAGTATGTTTGTAAATGTGATAGCCCTAGAGATCACTTTCAGAGAAGCGTCTAGAGGCCCAATCATGCTACCAGGTGTAGGTGTGCAATCAGGCCATATTTGATTGACCACATGTTTCTTCACTCTATTCTCTGCAATAGACCGTGCTTGACCCATCACAAAACGTTATACATCCTGGCCATTACAGAACATATAGCCTCGAGACTTGAAGCTTACTGTACACTTCTCTAACCAGGGGGCTCCCAAACTGTGATCCATGTATCTCTGGTGGTACATGAGCTTGATGTTCTATCCATTCACTTCACAACAATTATTTCAATAAGATGATACATGAACCAATAGGGTATGGGAACCTCTGCATCTAAATCAAAACCTATCTACATAAATAGTAACCACACTGGATAAAACTTCAAAGACAAACTATGGTGCATAGGGATAATTTTGAAATTAATTAGACATAGCAACATTCACAGAGGTACATTCTTACTTAAAACCCTCCAGCTGTCAAATGGATAACACTTAGAAACATAAATAGTACAATATATTAACAAGTTCACCAATATGGAGTTTGCTGGAGTTCAGAAGAGAATTATAAATGAGCAAGCAAAATACATTACAAGTTCACTGTCTTAGGAAGCATTCATTTTTAAAGGCTTCAATGTGTTTCCACAGTGTTAAGCTCTTTAGGTGTTTTTTTTCTTTGAAAATGTACACTTTAAAAAAGTATACTTTTAATGGGTTCTGCTGCTTTAATTCAAAATCTGAATGGTGCATTAGTGTGCAATATTTACAGGAGATTTCCCCCCTATTTTGTCATATTGTCTGCAGTAGACATGTAATTTTTATTTTCCCCTTAGCAGTGAGATAATTTGCCCATGTTATTTGCTCTGTGGGCATCCTCCTAACACATTCTGAATTTATATCATGATGTCTCTTGAAAGCACTATGAATCCAAGACATGCTGAATCAAACTAATGAAGTAACCTCCATACTAACAAACCCTCCCTGCCTCAACCCCAGAAGAAGCAGAGAGGATGTAAAACCGATAGACAAATATTTAAAATATAATTCTTTTGGACTCGGTCCACAAGCTCTGCAGATAATGAGACCTTAACAAAGATGTAGATGCTCATGTGGAATATTAGAGCTGACATTTCATTTGAGGTGAAAATTGCCAGTCTTCTTAATGACGTCTTTTCTTGCCAGGTACAAGAAGCAAAACTATAAAAAAAACTTACTGTTTTCACACCAGTGATCATGATCTCAACATGTTGCATTTCACTGAAGAGGTTTTAAATGAATACAATGGAAAGTTAGCTAAAAAAGAAAGATGCTAGTTACAATATTCACCCACATTTCTGGTTAGTTTAAAAAGAGTCACCAAGATAGAACCCCATCAATGTCACCTTTATCTGTCAATTTGGGGGTGGCCCAGGGCCACATCATTAAAAGCAGTCCCTTTACAGACAGAATGCATTGACAGTGACAAAATGCTTTCTGCAAGTCAATGATATTTGTCCTGAGGTACTCAGGGGGTTAAAAAACAGTTTACATCAACCTAGATATTTTCATACTTCAAGTTCTATCTTCAGCTCAGTTTGTGACCTTACGATGCAATGTGTCAAAATGAAGAGGCAACTGGATATTTTATTTTAGTTGTAGTACTGGGTCGTGCATATATTTATAAATTTTGTTTATGCGGAGATGTCACATCCCATTCCATATTGGTCACTCAAACACAGCTGCCAAAAAATATTTTAATTAAAAACTTTCCGTAATTGGAGTTGGGGAGGGGACTGACAGTCCTGATTGTTAAATAAATAAATAAATAAATAAAAATACTGAGAATGCATATGAAAAAACAACTTTCTAGATGACACAGCAGGACAACTAAATTCTGTGGTAGATGCAAACTCTGTGAAAATAAAGAGATGGCTACATGGAAAGTGCTAGTTCCTTTAGTTATTGTTCAAGAGGTTACCAGAGTTCTAAAGAAATAATTGTAACTTTCCAGAACCCTGTAGTTTTATCTCAGTAAAAAGACGGGTTCCCAGCTGAAAATGTCATCAGAAAAAGACATGAGATATCCCACAATTGGCAGCTTTTCTAATATATATCCAGACTGTAGCATTTAGCCACTGGGGTCTGGATGGAGCTGCTGAGCACCGTGGCCTGATCCAGCAAAGCATATTCGCATGTGTTGACTTTAATCATATGAGATTTTAAATCAACGGGGTTATTCATGGCAAACACTTAAGAATATATTTAAAGTTAAGCACATCTCATTGATTTCAATAGGATTTAAACATATGCTTAAAGTCAAGCATGTACTTAAGTGCTTTCCTGAATGGGACTGAAAGTTATGCACATGCTCAAACACTTTGCTGGATAAGACTAGTGCTCAATGCCTTGCAGGCACCCATAGTTTCCAGAGTGGTGCAATCAGCGACAGAGCGTGATGCAACATTAGATGAAATTTTCTTATTTGAAAGATCTCAAGAGAGCAATTTCCAAAGTTATAGCTCCATCACTCTTATTTTTGGGTTAAAATTAGGGCTGTCGATTAATCGCAGTTAACTCACACGATTAATTCAGAAAAATGAATCGTGATTAAAAAAATTAATCGCAATTTTAATCACTCTGTTAAAGAATAGAATACCAATTGAAATGTATTAAATATTTTTGGATGTTTTTCTACATTTTGATCTATATTGTGTTCTGTGTTGTAATTGAAATCAAAGTGTATATTATTTTGATTACAAATACTTGCACTGTAAAAATGATAAAAAATTCACCTCATACAAGTACTGTAGTCCAATCTCTTTGTCACGCAAGTGCAACTTACAAATGTAGATTTTTTTTGTTAAATAACTGCACTCAAAAACAAAACAATATAAAACTTCAGAGCCTATAAGTCCACTTAGTCCTACTTCTTGTTCAGCCAATTGCTAAGACAAACAAGTTTGTTTACATTTACAGGAGATAATACTGCCCTCTTCTTATTTACAATGTCACCAGAAAGTGAGAACAGGCATTTGCATGGCACTTTTGTAGCTGGCATTGCAAGGTATTTATGTGCCAGATATGCTAAACATTTGTATGCCCCTTCATGCTTCGGCCACCATTCCAGAGGACATGCTTCCATGCTGATGACGCTCATTAAAAATAAGTGTTAATTACATTTGTTACTGAATTACTTGGGGGAGAATTGTATGTCCCGTGCCATATATTTACCCATGTTCTGCCATATATTTCATGTTCTAGTAGTCTCGGATGATGACCCAGCACGTCGTTCATTTTAAGAACACTTTCACTGCAGATTTCACAAATCGCAAAGAAGGTACCAATGTGAGATTTCTAAAGATAGCTACAGCACTCGACCCAAGGTTTAAGAATCTGAAGTGCCTTCCAAAATCTGAGAGGGACGAGGTGTGGAGCATGCTTTCAGAAATCTTAAAAGAGCAACACTCTGATGCGGAAACTACAGAACCCGAACCACCAAAAAATGAAACCAACCTTCTGCTGGTGGCGTCTGACTCGGATTATGAAAATAAACATGCGCCGGTCTGCACTGCTTTGGATTATTATCGAGCAGAACCCATCATCAGCATGGACACATGTCCCCTGGAATGGTGGTTGAAGCAGGAAGGGACAGCTGAATCTTTAGCCCATCTGGCAAGTCAATATCTTGCGACACCGGCTACAACAGTGCCAGGAGAATGCCTGATCTCACTTTCAGGTGACATTGTAAACAAGAAGCGGGCAGCATTATCTCCTACAAATGTAAACAAACTTGTCTGTCTGAGTGATTGGCTAAACAAGGAGTAGGACTGAGTGGACTTGCAAGCTTTAAATTTTACATTGTTTTATTTTTGAATGCAGTTTTTTGTACATAATTCTACATTTGTAAGTTCAACTTTCATGATGAAGAGATTGCACTACAGTACTTGCATTAGGTGAATTGAAAAATACTATTTCTTTTGTTTATTTACAGTGAAAATACTTGTAATCAAAAATAAATATAAAGTGAACACTGTACACTTTGTATTTTGTGTTTTAATTGAAATTGATAGATTTGAAAATGTAGAAAACATCCAAAAATATTTAAATAAATGCTGTTCTATAATTGTTTAACAGTGCGGTTAATCACGATTAATATTTTTAATCACACGATTAATCATGATTAATTTTCTTAATCGCTTGACAGCCCTAGTAAAAATCACTTTTCTGTTATGCCCACGACCCTAATATAATTGCCTGGATCAATCTCATCCCTCTGTAGCTTCCCCACATCGTTACTCCTTTTGTTCAAAAGTAATGCTCATTGTTGGCCAAAGGGATCTTAGAGGATTCCAAAAAAAATAAAAAGAGCCGGGGGTGCGGAAGGAAAAATGATTGCAGCGAATGTCAGTTAATAGTATAGTCTTTGAACATAGTAATAGTGCAGCCTTCACATTATACACTCAAAGGTCATGGACACATTTGATGTTATATGACTCCAGTGGATCATAAGACAACCTTGCTCTCCTTGGCTACACACATGCCTCATAAAAGATGAATAAACATAGGCTTGTCTGTTAGCTCTTACATACGCTCAATGTAATCTTGAGGTATTATTGTGAATCTCTCCAGACTGCCTAAGCCCCTGGAAAGGACATTTTATAAAAGGCATTCATCATTTGATAAGAGGATACATCTGGGATATTCCCTCTCTAAGGTAGCTACTGGTACTGTTTAACAGAGGGAAGTGAGAATCAGCAAAACAATCAACAGTACCACCCATGTCTTTTTACAAAGATTAAAATCAGAGTTGATTTTTAACTAAAGCCACACACACATTACAGTGATAAAAATATATTCTCAATCTGTTCCAGAAAATATGTTGACAATATGATCTGGCAAAAAGCAACATCAATAAGAAACAAAAGCAGTTTTATTGGTGATGAAATGCTGGACTTTAATTTACTAAATTGGAGAAGTTCAGAAAAGTGATGACTGTTCATGAAAAGTAACAGCATCACCCCCCAGGATAACCATAAATATTACCATTGTCACTGGCCCTGATATAAGTCAGTATCCCTATTCAGGACAACACTTTAAGCATGTGCTTAAAATTAAGTGCTTGCTTCTTAAGTGCTGTTGCAAATCAGGCTGGACTTAAGTTTGTGCTTAATGTTCTCTTGAATTGGGGCCTTTAAAAACAACATCACCACCATGACTATTATCTTGAAAGATTTTTGACCAACATTTATTTGATAATAATAGATTTACCTTCCTAAATAGATCTATGGTATCAAAAAATACGAATGGTTATTTTTTTTTTTACAACCTAGCAATATTCCATTTAATTTCAACGTTTATTATGGGAGAATTGTTTATCCAAAATTATGAACGGTTGTTGTGAACAGCAATTTTGATCTATGGGCAAATAGCAATTTTGTTTATTCAATACCAAAATGAACAGGCTTACAAAGTAATTCTAATTACCAAGCCTTTGTTCAGTAATTACTTTTTTTGTTCAAATTTGATTTCTTTTGTTAATTTTAATAAGAAGTCCATTCTGTGCTTGCTGTGTCCCTCTTTTACACACGCATTTAAAAGATTAGTCTTAATTATGGATTTCAATGTACAATGCTAAAAAACAGCAATAGATGCAATTCATGGCTTTCTGCTAATTTCTCAGCAGGAACTAACATTCTGGCATAGGAAAATAAAAGATGAAAATGACTTCTAAAGTTACAGAGGCAAAAACTTCAGCTAAAAGCAAATAATGCTATATTTATCGTACAGAGTGTGCGTTAATTTTTCAAAACTACCTTAAGATTTTTAAAAGTATTTAGGCATTGCTCTGCTCAATGTTACAAGGGCTAAGTGACTTAGGAACACAAGTCTTATTTTCAAAAGTGACTGTGGCACTTGGGAGCCTAAGTCTAAGAGAAAATCAATGGGAGTTAGTTGCCTAGTGGGATTTTCAGAAGCACCTAGGCACCTATCTGCATCGTGCCTAAATACCTCTAAAAATCTGGCCCCTAGACACTTCTGAAAATTGTACCTTTTACGTTTGTGTGTCTGATCTCTTTTCAGGGTAAGAACTCAATTAAGTGTTTGCAAAAGCACTTTGAAGATGTATTATTTATAAACAATTCATCAATATGTGTGAATTAGTATTGGTCAAATGATGGGAATTTTTTCCATGAAAAAGTGCCCCTTTTTTACTACAAAATTTAAATTTTGAAAAATTTCAACCAGTTCTAGTATGTATTTACCACACACACATTATACATATATATAAATCTACATATTATACATACATAGATATACATTTCTCCTGGTGACAATTTCTAGAAAGTGGTGGCCGCCCTTAAGGACCTACACTCTCCCCCTCTTTCCCCCACCTCCAAGTCATTTAATTTATGGAGCCTGCATGTACATTTTACACTGAGAGATGTCACATTCTTCCCTCTCTCACACCAAATCCCTGTGAGTTCAGTAGCCATGCTGCCTGCTTGAATTAAACGATTCATCAGCCCCTCTCTATTTGTCCAGGATCTGAATGTGTTCATTCTTTTTTTTTTCCTCTCTGCCCTTTTCTTCAATTCAGTTCAGTTTGAATTTCATTACAGCCTTTCTTCCCAGGAGTCTTTGTACATCCACATTCATCCACATTCATTCTGAATGGCAAAGTCTCACTATCTGCTGGGAATGCTGACAACAGATTGTTTCATAATTAATTGAAAAGCAAAACCTGGACATTCTCAGTCACCTGCTGATGGGAATTACTTTGTACAACTTCAGTAAATCAACAGTGCGCTGCAAAGAAAAACCACAGGTCAAGTTAACTACCAGCCATTTCACCATGAGCTAACTCTACAATTTAAATTAGTGCTTATTTTAAGGAACGCCTTAAAAAGAACAGCTTCTACAAAAATGAGAAATATAGAAATTTTGAGGTAGATTACATCTAGTTAGTTTAGCTAATACTTGCCTTCAGGACAAGCTTGCATAACAGTATGGATTCCACTTCGAACCAGTAAGTGCAGGTCACTGCAGATGTGCAAAATGTGTCACATGTATTTTGCCCACTGCTGTCCCCAACAGAAACCAGTCACAAACATTGTACTATATTTATGGCGCTGAATTAATTAAAAGAATTGCTAGATCACTTCAATGTGGAATGGAGAAAAAAAATACATATCCCACAAAGTAACACCTGTGTGATATTTTGTATGCAGGATTTTTAATCTCATGTTCTTCTGATTTTGGACCAGTTTTTGGTCTCAGATACACTGGTGTAAATCTGGAATAAATTGATAGAGAGTTAATCCAGATTTACATTAGTTTATGTCAGATCAGGATTTGCCAAATAGGAATTGCTATACCAGATTAGACCAGTGGTCCATCTAGTTCAGAATCTTATTTCCAACAGTAGCCCATACCAGCTGCTTCAGAGGAAGGGTAAGAAAGCAGCTTTCAGTAGTCAATTATGAAATAATCTGCCTACTAGGGAATGTTGTTCCTAGCCCCCCCACCCTTTAATTAAAGATTGGTCTGAACATGAGGATTTATTTAAAAACTCTTATTTATTTTTTAATCTTTACTGTTGTAACTTTGCCTGTTCTCATTATTCATATAAATACCTGGTTCCTTTTTGAACCCAACTAAGCTTTTTATTAGATAGGAATTTCCAGACTGGACCAGACCAGATGTCGATATAGTCCAGTGGCCAGTCCCTGACAGTGGCCAGGAGCACATACTTCAGAGGCAGGTGTATGAACAAAGGTGTTCCACAAAGGGCAATTTCAAGTGCCATAGTAATTTACCACATGTTCAGAAAAGGAGCAACTAGATGTCCCTTTGAATATATACTGCACTCCACCGAAGTTTCAAACCAGGTGTGAAGACCTATATTTACAGATTTTTTTATTTGCAACAACTGACTTTTTTGACTCATTATTACATTCTAAAGAAGTGGTACTAAAGACCGCTTTGTCTGCCTGCAGGTCTGGATTCCAAGTAGTGTTCTGCTCACTCCTCCTAAACTTGTCATGAGGAGGCACCAACAAAATACACTGCATCATCATGACATTGTAATATGTTGTGGTTGTATCACGGCTCTTTATGACTCCATTCAGAGAGGGAATGATTCTCCAGCTGTAAAAGATGATGGTCTATACAAAATTCCATTCCCTTGGACATTCTGTAACTGCACAGAATTCATTCCACATGGAAACGAACCATAATTTAGTTTGGTGACTTTAGAAATTATTGTATTAGCTTCACCAGCCATTAAACAATTCCTTTTAAAGTCAAACTCCATTCTCCCGGTGTCCTCCAAAATCTCACGTAAATAGGATATAAAATAGAGTTCCTTTTTGCTTGCAAAGCCTTCTGAACGACATATCGATGAAACTGTATGAATCCTAGAAGGTTGTAGGAGAACTACAGCTTCCAGCAGAAGTAAGCTTTTGTAGGAGGCCCAGTTCTGAAATATTTAATGCTTTGAAAGACAGACAAAGGCATCACTCTTTTGTTGAGCATGAGCTCAAAACAATTACTGCAAAGTTAGCTTCAACACCAAAAACAAAACAAACAAACAAACAAACAAATGAATATTCTTAACTTCTGGGATCACCAAACTGACAAAGCTAATGACTAATAGTTTAAAAATGCTCCCTTTGTTCTGTTCAAGATGCTTTATTAAAATATGAGTTAATCTCATACTATGTAGTAAAGCATTGTGCCTAGTGACAGTATAGTAAAGGATCTGTCAGGCATTCCATTACAAAACCTCATTTTCAGCCATAAAAAGTCCCTCTGGGCTGAAACTTGGCATACAAGAAAACTTGAAAGAAATCCATTTTGTGGGTTTTGAATTATAAGAGTGAAAAGAAAATTGATTTAAAATGATTAAGGGACATTTTATGCTTTTATAACTCAAAAATAAGATTCATGTTTTTAAACAAAATTTTTCTGGTCCCTAGTGGAAAGCACTCATTTTTGCTACTTAAAACAAGTAAGAAAGAGTTTTGATTGTAAAAAATCATCATCAACAACAACAAAATTGTGTGTCTGTGTGACAACTTAAGATTGCACAAACACTATCTCTCCGGTCCCAGTTGGACATTTGCTGTTTCTAAGTCACATTAAGGACACTCTCAAATAGGTAGGCATATATGTATGATAAAAGAAAAATAAATGGGGAGGAGGGGAGAAAAGAAATTACTCTGGGAGCCATATGAAAGAAAACTTGATTTCTGTCTCTAAATGAAGAGCACATGTTTATATAACTTGGGTAGCCAAAGATACAGCCCATGAAGTTGTGGCCTGTTGCAGACCTTTGGTCTTAACAGACTAAAGAAGACAAAGAAAAGCATGTTGCAAAATCAATCCGTTATATGCAAATTAGGTGTTTGTGTTATTGTTCTTTCTCTTGGACTCATAGGAAGTTGCTCTGTGTGCTTTGGCCCGATTCAATATACATACTGACTGCACACATAGTGTACACACTTTAGGGGAAGAAAATGCATTTGTGCCCAGCAGAACTCAAAGACAAATAAAAGCTTCTATAAAAACTGTCAACGCCAATAACGATTATGCCTCTTCTCTGAAGTTTCAAAACATTTGGAGTGACCAGATTAAAAGATAAAGACACTGATTATCCTCAGTGGACCAAGAGTGAAGGTCCTGACTCAGCCCTTACACAGGCAAATTCTTGCTGAAGTCAATGGGATTTTTTCTGAAAAAGGATCAAGTAAAAATGGAATCAGGACTTCAGGCACTGGCTCTTTATAGTCTCAAACCCAAAATATTTACTGAATTCTTTCACAACCAAAACACTAATTAAAATCACTGGGCCAAACATTGAGTTACTTATTCAGTTTTTACTGTGTCCTTACTAAAGCAAATTTTCATGGACTTGAATAGCTTATCTGAGAAAGCAGCTGGAAGAAACTGAGTAAAAACTGAGCGAGGAGGTTCAGGATTTGACTCAGTGGGAGCTTTGCCTGAGTAAGGACTTGAGGAACTGGCCGAGTATCGTCTTCCCCCAGTAAGTTAAAAAAAAAAAAAAGGGCTGTGTCATGGCTGATTGCAAAATTATTTCCCTTAAGGAGTTGCTAACACTTGCCTAGCTCTGGGTCTTTCTTCAGCTCACTGTGTCTAGGCCAGTCCTGTTATTGGTTCATGTAAGGCTCTCTTTTCATTCATTCCTACAGTATGAATTTAGCTACATTTCTCTGTCCTTTTTTTCTTCAGGCCTAGAAGCTCTCTCAGTGGGGAAGATCTGTAGCTGCTACTGAGTCTCTGTTTCTTCTTTCAGCGTTTGATTACCACAGTGTGCTCTCTCCTCCTCTCTTTCTGCTCTCGCAGCTTCACTGTGCAGCAAGAAGTCTTGAGGTTTTTGTGTTCCTTTATTTTATTTTCCTGTTATTGCTGCCTTACACTCCCTTCAGGTTTTTTTCATCCAGGCCAGGATAGGTTATTCTTTGAGAGTGTGGAAGGCCAGTAGTAGGCTTTGACCATCTTCCTCAGTCCTGTCACATTTTATCTGCCTGTGTCTTGGGGACTGGGAGTTTGTCCCCTCTGAAATCCACTGTCCTCCTTCATGCTAGTCTGTCTTCATTTCCCACTAGCAAAGATATTAGTCTCCTGATACATCAGGTACATGATGGGGCTTACAGTGCCTATTATGTCATATCCTTTCCACCACTTCTTCTATGGGCCCTGACAGCTACTGAGAATGTCCTGCTGCTTCACACCACTCACTGTACCATATTAGATATCTGCCCCATGGGGATGCTAGCAGAAATTTGCACTACAGATTCTCTCTCATTTAGTTTATCCCTCTTCCCAACCCCCACCCCAAAAACAAACAAAAAATCCCCTCTCTTCTCTTCATATACTGCATGATCATTGGATTAGCCGATTTGGAATTTACCTTAAATAGCAAAATTTGGTTTCTGTTATCACATACAATACGAGCATGGCCCTGCTCCAGTGCGGAGCAGACTTGTCCCCTATGTTGGACAGTATCTATGTGTGATGAGCTGAAGGATGGCATTCTTGAACTCAAAGGACATTTTAAACTCACAATGTTACTAAGTGAGGAAAAAAGTGAAAGAATGTAGCAACATAAAATAGTGTCAAGGGAATATCAACATATTTTTAGGAGAGAGTCCATTCTGAAATAAAGCAACTAGTCTGTGTCAGTCAATAGCACTCTTCACATTATCCACTTTAATTTTCCACTGGTTAAGAGGATCATAAAACAAAATGATTGAAATAACCTTCTGCCATGTTTACATCTTCTCCCCTCCCCCAGAAATCAATAAGGAGTTTTGATTTACCTTGAATTCTTTCTCTGTAATGTACAATGAGCACATAACGCAAATACAGACACACACATTTCACACAGCATGCAACACCAGTGTTTTGGTTTGCATAATTTTTTTTTAAGTAACTGACTGGATATTTTTTCCCATACTGGCTAGACAGCAGGAATTCTTAGTTTACCTGTGTTATTTTGAATGTCGATATTATGAGACAAATAAACGACCATCTTTATATTCTTTGTTTGCTTTCTAATTTATTTTATCACTGAAGGACTCTTTCCATAAAATTCTCTCTTCACTGAGAATACAAAGAACAATTCGCAGGTTAAGAAATAGGGAAACATATTAATTTGTGGATTGGTTAGCTTTTATATTTTTTGTGCTCTTGCAGAGAATTGCTTTTTTTTATTTGAAAGTGAAGAGGAGAATGAGCTGTGTTGGAGTACTGTCCATTTTATGAAGGATCCAGGACCAGGCAAAACAGTAAATGTCTGTGAGGACACCAGGTTATAGGACCTTGCATGACAATAGAGACTATTCTCCTGACTCATCTTGTCAGTAAGACCAGATGTGTCTGATTAGTTCCCAAACCAAGAATATAAGTGGTTGACAGTCTGTCTAAGGCAACATACTAGGAGCAGGGAATGGAGGCTTCTGCAAGGTGAAGCACTAGACATAGCCAATCACACATGAATGTATGTGGTTACTTATGTTACAATAAAAGAAACCCCAGGATATGGGTACATTTGGCCCCTACTCAGTGTACATATGGTGTGTTAGGAGCAGAGGGAAATCTAGTAACTGAATGATTTCTTTTCCCTATTTATTGGTGACTTAGGCATGGTCTATATGATATTATTATTCAGTATTTACATTTTAAGTGCATTGAGAGGCCCCAATCAAGAATCTGGGTCCAATTATGCTCAGCACTGTAGACAGAACTGATCCAGAAAGTATCTTATAGTGTAAAACAAGAGTGTTTCTTTTAATCATCATGGTGGATGAACTAAGCCTCCCAGACCCTTCCACTTAGAATTAAATATGTATTAAATAAACAATAAGTTAAACACAGAAAAATTGCATCCCATAAGCTGCTTCTTCTTGTTAGGGCTCTCCAAAAGTCGATTATACCATGGGCTTAATTAAGGAAAATAAATGATTATTCAGAATTCAGGAATAATTTTTTTTATTCAAAAACTCAAAATAACTAACCACTTCAAAGTGTGTATGGGTGAGAGAGTGAGTCAGAGATTGAACGTTCGTCTGACTGTCTGGAAATAGTGTCAAGTGGATATCACTGGAGAGAAAGGATAGTCCAGTGGTTAGTTACTAGCAAGAGACTATGAACACCTGAATTCAATGTCCGGCTCCCCCAAAGACTTCCTGCATGAGCAAGTCAATTCTCTCTGTGTCCCACTTTCCCATCTATAAAATGGGGATGATAGTACTTCCCTACCTCATGATACTGCAGTAATGCACGCCATATAATCATCTCTAGCTTGAAACAAAAGCTGCTCATAGGAGTGCCAGGATTCTAACCGACTGGAAAAGTTTTTTATGACTCTGAATAGCCTCATGAATATCAATACTACGATTGGACAAATGAGTTCAAATCTATGTAGATACAACGTGATAACTCCATGACTGGAAGCCTCTCCCGTGGATGTTTTATTTTATAAAGTGTTCCAGTGCATCACAGATAAGATATCATTGTTCTCTGATTTTCTTTTGCAGCCACTTACACACAATGCTATACGAATCCGTCAATTCCACTTTCTCTAATTGTTGTTCCAGTTACTATTCTTTTCAGCTGCCTTCAGTCCTGAATGACAGAGAGATTACAGAGTATGCAGACACACTGCATGAAAGAGGTATATTTGGAAAAAGGTATGTAGGAATTTAGCTGCATGACTCTCACTAACTTCCTGGAGGAACATGTGGCTATATCCTTAAGACCGGTTTTGAAAGGTAACCCCTTAAAAATCCTTAGACTTATGATCTCACACCAATTTTATATATATTTACTTGAGTGGAGTTACTTCAGATTTACACCTGTGTAAATGACAGAAAAATCAGGCTTTTTTTGTGTCTAATAACCACAACTACTTAGGGAACATTTACTGTCTTTTACTATCATCTTCTCTAAATCACATTATCACAAATGTGTATGCATATGACCAAATCTACTCCACGTTGTCAGAGAATTTTGTAAGGGTTATGAACTCAGGTAAATTGTAACAACTTCCCGCGTATCAGATAATAATTAATTATCAATAATATTTTGTACTTACAAACCTTTCATCCAAGCAATTTACAGAGATGGATGTTATCATGCCCAGTTTACAAATGGGGAAAACAGGCATAGATTTGCCCAAGCAGCACAATGCAAAACAGTAACAGTGAGAACAGAATCCAGGTGACCTCTGGTTCAAACACTACACATATCGCCTTCCCTTAGGCACACAAGTACCCGACCACGTATATATTGCACATTTTCAATGCTACTGGGATTTTAATTCCAATGTAATCCATAATCTATATGGTAAAGCTGTACTGGCTGCACCACTGTAAAGAAACAATGGCAGTTTTATTGCAATCACTGCCACCCATGTGCATATTTATATAGGGGAGGAGGTCAGTGGGAAGGATGTAAACTCCCGGAGTGAAAAAAATTACCAACGTAGTAATGGGTAGGCTGATATCCATTTCTATTTTTTTCCTTCACAGAACTTGTATAATCTTCAATAATTATAAAGTTATATAAATAATTTGTGCAGTATTAATACAATTTTTCTATTTATCACTGACAAGCCATAGAATCTGATATTTTTACCGTGACCAACCATGAAATTTGTCAACTCTGCCCATGATTTACCTAGGGATCTATTTATAAAACAGTATTAAATAGAGGACCGCATCATCAGTGCTATCTGTAAACCAATTTACAGAGGAGCCTGTGTCAATATCTGATATTTACTAGATTTTATGTTTATTTTTTAAAAGGCACTGGCTTCTAGTCATTATTTTGCCTGCCATTTTTAGCATACATATAATACCCTTAATAAGGTCTTCTCAAAGAGCTGGAATCTGAAGGGGAAATCAGCAATCGACTGTTACTGTTGATTTTTTAATTTATTTAAAGTTTCTGACTTTTTTTGGTCTTTCAAATAATAATGATAATGAACATGAAAACAATAGCGCTTGATGTGTAACCAACTCTTACAGTTTATCATTTGTTTTTGAGTGTTCTGTTTATGTAGAGTGTTATGATATATATATATACACACACACATGATACATTTTTCAAAAAATGTGGCCAAAGCATCAAAAGATTGAAATGCTACATAAATAGCCATCATTCAGGTCATGACCCAGCACTTGTTAAAGACACTGGCAAATATCCCTCTGTTTTCGGAGATACTGGACCAGGGTTTAAATGTAATTGATTTAAAGGCTGAATTGACTGCGTGCACAGGACTGGGATCCAGGCTTTCCTGAATGCTAATCTCAGCTCTGCCATTGCTAAATCAGAGCCCAGTGAGGTTAACAATCTTTCCACCAGCTTCAATATGTGCAAGATGAAGCCTCTTTTCACGAGATTTATGATATTTGGTGTTCTTCTTTGGGCCCCAGCTCCAGAAGTCAAGGAATTATATGAGACCTGCAGCTTTCATTTAAAAAAAAAAAAAAAAAAAAAGCTTTCTAGCACTTTTGGCAAGGGTGTTGGAGCCTTCCAAAAAGTGAGGGAGCAGGGGTCCCCACCCCTCCAATGCCCCGCCCCTCCTCTTCTCCCAGAGGCCCTGCACCCAGCCAAGCCAGAAGCCAGAGCAGGGCTGGGGAGCCCGGCCTTCATCACCCTGACTGGGGTGCGTGGGGGGGCAGAAAGCAGCCCCCTGCCCGTGTCCCCACCCCCCAGACCGCTTGCCCAGGGCAGGTGGAGGGACCCAGGCTCCTCACAGCTGCCCACACAGCTCTCCTGAACCTGGCTCCGGCTGGGAGGTGGGGGTGGGACCCTCGGAACCAGAGCCCGGACATGATAAAAGCCGCACAGGCAGCTGTGGGAGCCGCCATGGACCCTCCACCTGCCCACAGTGCAGGGAGCCCTCCAAGAGCAGCCCCTGGCCTGTGTCCCTGCCCTCCAGGCCCCCCACCCAGGGCAAGTGGAGGGTCCGTGGCTCCCCACAGCTGCCCATGGCACAGCTCTTACCGTGGTTGGGTCGTGGCTCCGACCCCTCCCCCAGCTGGAGCCAGGTCGGGGAGAGCTATGCAGACAGCTGTAGGGAGCCAGCATGGAGTCATGGACCCTCCACCTGTCCTGGGTGGGACGGGGACACAGGCTGGGGGCTGCTCTCAGCCTTTGTGCACCATGGGCAGGTGGAGGGTCCATGCGGCTCCCACAACTGCCTGGCCTCCCTGGCTGGGCTCTATGCTGGCCTAGCCAGGGGATGGGTCCTCATGGGGTCTGCCCCGGCAAAAAGCGGACAGACCAGGCCTGTCCACTTTCGAAAAGTGGGAGGGCTGTGCCCCCCCTGGCCTCCCCAGTTCCGGCACCCCAGACTCTTGGTTATGTAGAAAAGCTTGAAAATGTGACTCATAAAGGCTCAAAAGCCAGAAGACAAACAAAAATAATCTCAAATTTATTATTTTTAAAATCTCAATACTTCTAAGCCAACCTTATAATTTTGGGGGGACTTGACTCGTGACTTCTGAATGTTTGGAAGTTGGCAATACTGTAGCTCATTTTCTCCATCTGCAAAATGAGGTTAAATAATAATAATTACAGTATTTACCTACTCCCCAAGGATGTTGCAAGGATTAATGTAAATGTTTCCACAGTGTTTTGAATATGTAAAGCATTATATATGTTAAGTATTATTCTCATTTGCATGTGGGAGAGCAAACAAACTAGATCCTGGATCTCTATTAAAAAAAAAAATCTGACAAACCTAAACTTCAGTTAAAGCAGCCTACCTCATCAATAACAAATGAACCATCCATTATTAGTACCGCAGAATGTTATGGATAGTTGGACAAAAGTCACTTAAAAGAACATTTCAGAGTGTCTGAACAATCTTCATCGTCATTTTTTAATGATCTCAGAAGTATTTTCTTTAACATTAGGGAATTTATCACACCAACAGTGCCATACTCCACTACTAAACACTGGTGAATATGTGGAAATAAGGCAGAGCTCTGCCATGTATCACTGCATGGAGGATAACAAGTTAAAGACTGAAGACTTGCCTCTAGCACATCAATCAGAGGAAAATGTTGTAGAAAATCTTTCTGTGTGATATTCTTCCCTCTTTAAATCATTAAAAATGGTTTTAAATAGGGTGCAATTTATCAGCCGGCCCTTGTTTTGTTTTTCCAGGATATCAACAATTGTCTAGCACCACTGTCGTGTCTGTGGCAAGACTGAAAAGAAACAGAGCTCCAGGGACTGCAGGTCTGTATATATCACAAAAGGCCTCATTCTGACTTTGGATGTGCATGTACTTCAATAGAAAACACCTGTGGGTAGCTAAAGCTAGAATATGTTTCCCACCCTGGATATACATGAACTGCAAAGTCAGAATTCTTGGCAGAGTTCTTCTATGCTTACATATATTTTACCACAATGTAGACTAAGGCTAGAGTGGAACTAGAGCTGCAAAATTTGGATCTGGACTTCCCTGAATTTCAGAGATGGCTGTATCTTGGGGTTTGGCTTAGGCTCTCCTCAAATGATTAAATATTTCTGTTTCTCAGCAACTGTGCCTTCGGGGTATGAGTGTAGAGGAAAACGAGGTGTCCCTGTACAACACCACCATTACACACAGTACATACAGTTCAAAGAGGTGGTGAGCCAGAGTGAGGGTGGGAACATTGTGTGGGTTTTGGTTACAACAGGACACAGGGGGAACGCAACGCTCTAAAGTGTCAGTGGGGGAAGGGTCACAAAGGGGAAAAGGCCCTGGGGAAGCATCTGCAAGCAGTGCTAGTGATTCCATGAAACCAAATTCGGTGCTTCAGCAAGTAGGCCCTTGAATACAGAACCCCAGGGCTAGTTCTGTACATTGAAGCTTTGCGGGATCTGGCCCTCAAGCAGACCCAATCTAACAATGAGGAAAAACAGCATGTGTGATACAGAGCATTGTGTGATGATGGTCTTCCTGGTAAGAAAACTCAACTCCCTATGTCTGTTTCAGCTTTACCTCTTTCTGTGAATATATTTTCATTTATTTATTTTTAATTACTCTTCTTTCCCTAATTGGGACAGAGACATTATGGACCTGATCCCTGGTTCTGGTTGAACGTTGCTTGGTGTAGGACCCAAGAAGGAGGCAAAAATGACTATATATCACCTTTGGACTTCCACAATCCTCATGTCTACCAGGTGGAAAGGCAGGGTTTGGTGCCCGGCTTAATTACAGCAGCCTCAATGCTGCTCTAACTTACTGTATGTAATAATAGCCCCCTAAAAGGGTCATTATGCCAGCTGGGAGTCTCTGGGATTCATTGTGATCTGGCCACAACTCTTCCCTCTGGCATGCCCCCCAGTACATCCTTTCTGGTGGCACGTGTAGGTAGCACAGAGCCACTTATGTTGGGTCTAGGCCAGACAGAGATCCTCCCACCCCAGGTGAATCCTCAAGCTGCCTAGTATGGGCAGCTTTCCAACCCCTTTGCTCCAGCATGGATAGGAAACTCATCCTCATACTTGTGGGATGGTCTTTCCAAATGAAAACGGCAGCAACATGTGAGTGTTTTTCTTGTGTAGATTATGCAAACAGGAGGCAGGCCGGGGAGCACCTGCTCTAAGAAGCTACATGTAAAATAATTATAAAATGTACGTATAATAACACAGCTCTACAGCTAAAATGCTTCCGAAATAAATGTAGTCAAACTTTACTAATTCTGGGTAACGAAAATGATGATTAAAATTGTTGATTGCTCTAGTTTTCAAGATATGCTATTGGGTCAGTATATACGACCCTTGACTTGGGAATGGCGGAGGATAAGTGAGTTATAAAGGGAAGGGATCTCAATTTAAACCAGAAATGACTAAAATACATCTTTGACTGGATCTATGAATAAATCTATGACTGGGTTTGGCCAGTACTTGCTTTTTAGGCAAAACAATGAATGATGCAATCTGAAGCTGGTATTGCATCATACATGATATGAATTGCATCATGTTATTCCTAGAAGTCATGGATGATGCAATCATAACGAAGCTTACATCACTCTGTGGAACAAATTGCCCTATATCAGCTCTAGAAATCATACAGTGTCGTGCTCTCTTATTTGTCAGTGTTTGATTTTGCAAAGGGACACATTTCTGTTTAGCCAAAGTGAGCAGAGATGCCTCGTACTTGTGTGAACAGTGCAGATAACTTCTGCTATGTTTGTGGTGAAGTGACTTTTGCACCACAAAAGCGCAGTATAACCACTATGGTTAAGAAAGCCTATCACCTTTATTTTGGCTGCAAAATTGGAGATCAGGACAAAAGGTGGGCCCCACACATATGCTGCAACACTTGTGCAACAACTGTGGTTGAACAGGAAAAGGAAATCTATGCCTTTTGCAGTGCCAATGATTTGGAGAGATCCAACAGATCATACCAGCAATTGTTACTTCTGCATGGTGCCTCCAGTTGGGAAAGGTGTGTCAAAGAAGAAAAAGTGGACTGTGCATTATCCAAACATTCCATCAGCTATACGCCCAGTACCCCACGGAGAAGGACTGCCGGTTCCTGATGCACCAGAATCATTCTCACTTGAGTCAGACGAGGAAGAGGAAGAGGATGAAACTTTTGGTCCTGAACCATCAATGTCAGTGGAGCCACATTTTCTCCCATTCTCCTCCTCTGAACCACACCTCATAACACAAGGTGAACTGAATGACCTTGTCAGGGATTTGGAACTACCCAAGAGTAAGGCAGAGCTGTTGGGCTCCAGACTACAGCAGTGGAATCTCCTGGCATGTGATGTTAGGGTTTCCATGTTCCGTGACCGTCAAAAGGATCTTGTCCCATTCTTCTTCATGGAAGGTGATCTTGTAGCCTGCAACAACATCGATGGTGTGATGGCAGCCCTCAACATCATTCACGATCCAGATGAGTCTTAAAGCTGTTTTACTGCATAATAGCAATGTTTTGCCATCAATTCCAGTTGGTCATGCAGTTCATATGAAAGAAACCTATGACAACAAGAAACAACTTTTGAGGTGCATAAACTATGACCAACATCAGTGGCAGCTTTGTGGCGATTTGAAGGTTGTTGCTCTCTTGCTTGGTCTGCAGACTGGATACACAAAGTACTGCTGTTTTCTCTGCGAATGGGATAGTCGTGCAAGAGATTCCCACTACATCAAGAAAGATTGGCCACTCCGACAGTCATTGGAGCCTGGGAGGAAAAGTGTTCAGCATCCACCACTTGTTGAATCAAGGAAGATTTTGTTACCACCCTTACACATCAAGCTGGGTCTGATGAAGAACTTTGTCAAGGCCATTGACAAAACACAAGCAGCTTTCAAGTACCTCCATGGAAAATTTCCAAGGTTAAGTGAAGCTAAGATAAAGGAAGGTGTCTTTGTTGGTCCTCAGATTCGTGAACTTCTTCGAGATGATGCATTTGACCATGCACTGCATGGCAAGGAAAAGACGGCATGGAAAGCCTTCCAGTTAGTGGCAATACATTTTCTCGGAAACAACAAGGCAGACAACTACAGGTTGTTGCTGGAAAACCTCCTCAAGGCATACAAAAGCCTTGGTTGCAACATGTCACTAAAGATACATTTTTTGCACTCTCATCTAGATTTTTTTCCACTGAACTGCGGAGCAGTGAGCGACGAGCACGGCAAGCGATTTCACCAGGACATTGCAACAATGGAGAAACGCTATCAGGGCAAATGGAGCCCATCAATGCTTGCAGACTATTGCTGGACAGTGACAAGAGATGCTCCATTTAATGAATACAAGAGACAAGCCAAGAAGCGCCGAGTAGACACTGAATAGGACTAAACTATGTACATAATAGTTTTTTGCCTTTTGTTTCATAATACATTTTATTTATATAACCCTTTTGCTAATTTTTAAAGTGTTACATAAACAGGACAGGTGAAATAGTATCATGTAAAGCAACCATAAACACATGAAAAGACCTAGGTTTACAATTTACTATTCAAACTCTACTATCTACACAATATACATAGACATAAAATGTAAAAACTTAAATATCTTAGAAATAGTAGCCAATCAGTTGTTTTAATTGTCATATTTGAATTCAGCACATCAAAATACATAATAAATAGCACATTTTATCTCTGAAGCAGACGACTTCTCAAAAATTGTAGACCAGTGTAATTAGAACCGAAAGATAATATCTGCCATCTGTACCCACTCCCCAGTAGTATTATACTGTAGGCAAGAGAGGGAAAGAGAAAGGGAGAGGCAGATAGAGAGACACAAAGAATTGTTTAGAGACAGACACCCTCGGGAATGGCACAACCACTGTGCACACACACGGGATTCTCTCTCCCCTCAGACAGGCAAATTTCATGCCCACTAAGCTGCGTCCATCAGCAAGCAGCATTCTGCAAGTCTAGAATGGAAAATCCCATACTGCAGTCAATGTGCCAGAGAAGCTCACTGGTAAGATTGACAGGTAGCCTACAATATCATTTCTCCCTCCTCCCCCATGTTTTCATTTCTGATAATGGGATGAATGTGGTGAGTGCTATTTAGGCTGAGGACTTGCTCTACCAGTCATGTTTTACAAAAGGCTTAATCAGGGCATCCATGATTTTTCAGGCAAACACAATCATGCAGGAACCTCTGAATGAAAGGTATACAATATATAGAGTCTCAAGCTGCCACATTTAAATTAGTAGGGGGTGTGTGTCTTGCTTACTAGCTACATAAAGCTGAGCTACTGACAATTCTGTGTGAAAAATCCCACATTTTGGAGAAATACAGTTCCATAACAGCACCTCAAGGCTTACAAATACCATGTATATATAATAGGTTGAGCCTTATTCCTGGATACAAACATATGATCTCTGGATTACGATTCAAATCAACATTTTGCGGCTAGGACCATCTCTAGATCAACTGAATATCCCACAAACCAGGAATTCTGTGGTAGTTCTTGAACTCAGGTCACTCTCCCAAGAATGAATTCTTATAATATGCAAACCTATTACTGTATTTTACATTCATGTCTCTCAATCTGCAAAGGCTACAAGTGGGGTGATTAAATTTGATTCAGAGACCCAAAATGAGGAACAGAGACTAAGACTTAACAGGATCTGGGATTAAATAAGAGTTTCTGTAACCTCAATTTGATTAATCAATAGTTCTAATGTAAATATGTAAATAATTCACACCAGTAAAAGAGAGAGAACATCAGGTTTAACTTACGATAGAGGTTAATTTAGGAATAACATGAAGGACATCACTTAAACTGAAGGACAGTCATGAGGAATAGTTGTAGTGTACAGGGAACTGGCTGTACATATTTTATACACATTCACATGCATTGCCTATTGCAGTTCCCAGTTAAAAAAAGAATAGATAAGGGATGCAGAAGGCTAAGGAATTGGCAGCAGACAGAGTTTAGATGCTCACATTGTGCAGCAGAAAATTAACATGGGGAAAACTGCCCTTGTGTTTGATCACTTGCAATGATACTTCATTGTTTCTTATTTAGCCAACCATTCGCTTTCATTTGCAAAGGGCAGTGACAGAAGGGTAGAATAAAAAAGCACCCCTGTATCAGATACATTGTGGTTACTCTTTATATCCACCAGTCCCTCTTTCTTATTTATGATTTCTATAACAGTAGCACGGAAGGCTCCAAATTGAGATCAGAGCCCCATTGTGCTAAATACTATACTCCAACATAGTAAGAAACAGTCCCTGACCTGAAAAGTTTACAATCTAAATAGAGAAAAGGTGGGAGAAAGGAATTTTATTTTACAAATGGGAAAATGAGTCATAGAGAAATTATGTGATTTGCCAAAGGTCACATGGGAAGCTTGTGGAAGAGACTGAAATTTAACCCTGATTTCCTGAGGTTCAGTCCTATACATTGACCACAGGTCCAGCTGTCTCTATTTTTCAAAGTTTATCTAACTTTTTAATATATTCTGCACATCGGCATAGGGATCAATACTAAGTTTATTAGTATTGTATATTACATTTAAATAGCCTTTCAAATGGAAGGATCCGAAAGCACTTCGTATTCAAACACATTTTATGTATACACAAAGTAAAAAAAATAGATCACTGCTCACACAACTGAAATGCAGCCACCTCTGTGATAAAATGTAGCAACTGTATAACAATATAATGCAAACTAAACTAAAAAAATAATAAAAAAAAAGTTTAAGCCAGGAACTAAAGAAGGGGAAGATTACACTGAGCTGAAACTATGGTAAGAATTTAGATAACAGAGTGCAGAATATAATTACACAAGTTGGAATCTGGCCAGCAGTCATTAACATTTTTCAGTGTTTTCCGTTTAACTGTTATTAATTTATTTTCTTGTAAACGCTATTACAAAAATTATTAAAAAAGGAAGAGACTTTTGTTAAACAATGAGCTCTAAACAACTGAAAAACATGTGAATATGTTAGACCAAGAGAATTCTGTAGGATGTGCAAAAGGTCACATATTATTGAGGGTTGTGGGTTGTTGTTGTTTTTAAAGTAAACACAAAGTACATTATCAGCCAATAACCAACCACCACTGACTGTCACATGTTGCTCAGACTGATTTGTTCAGACTCATTTTTTCCTCTCTGTATGTTTAGTAAAATCTCTAACTACCCAATTTGACTTCAAAGGATTTGGGATCAGACCCTATGTGCTTAGTTCATTTGGGAGCTTAATTTATGAATCCTCCTGTCTGCACTTCCTTGCAATGCTATTTTATTTTTTCCAGTAACTCAACATACTGCTTCAGTTCAAGAACTATACTTCTGTACTCACATATTTCATTGGGACATAAAAGTACCCCATACAACCTGATGTAACCTCTTGTCCCCCTCTGTGCAGATGTAATTAAGTATATTTTCCTGTGGATCTCCTGATTCTAGAAGTAGTCTAGAAGTACCATTATAGAACAACACAAAGCTAAATCTCCCTCTTCAAGCTAATTGCACCACCTCTCTAATGTTCTTGGCTCATATCATCTGAGGTACAGAGAGAACACACCTGGAGTTTGAACAGAGATCTCCTTGGTAGTAGTTCCTGGCTTTTTTAGGCCACTGCACTAATGCCGTAATGCAAAATTTTCTTGCTCTAAATGTAATGTTAAGTTTTGACAGCCCTGTTGGTAACTGGTCATGCAGCAGACTGAATTTGATACAGGCTTCATGGCATTGCTTCCTACATTTGTCTAGCTTTAACTCATGAACCAATGGATGTGTGGATCATTTCAGTGAAAAAAAGTAAAAGATGGCTGCATTATTTTTCCTAGGATCTGTTTTGAACTGATTTAGATATCCTTTTACTATTATTTTTAAGTGCACAATTTCTTTCTGTCACTTAGAAAATGAGAGTCCCTCTCATTCTTTACACTGGGCCAAATTCTGAAGTCCTTATTTAGACAAAACACTGTGCTGGTGGAATTCCATTCTTCGTGATCTCCATATCAGTGATTTTACTCATTTTTAGAAACTGCTTTTTCTAAATACAGTACAACAGGTCCACCCACAGTAATACACCCCTTCTAAAAGCATGCATTTGCATGCAAAAACCCAATGCTTATGCCCTTAAGTGGCCACAAAAGCTCACAATAATCCATTTTACCCTTGCAACATATGTGCTTGAACCATCTTTAGCAGTTTTGTAATGCTGTTTGCTGCTGCGATTGTACAGTACTTTGATATATCTGAATGGCACTTTATAAATCAGCAAATAAGAGCATATCTGTATGATGAGCAACATGAAATTTGTTATTGATGTTGCTCAGGTTCTCCTAGTAGCTTTCACATTTTCCATTCATGTAGTGGCCTTGCTAATATATGCCCCCTCTGTCCCAAGGTTAGCTGTCCATTTAAACAATTCCATTGCTTAAAAGATAAACAGGGAGGATTGATGCCCGACCAGGTTTCATCAAAGCTGATGGGCCATCACCTATCAAGTAGCCATTTTTTGGCCAGGAAAAGGGGCAAGTCTGCATCTTGGCAAACAACTTAACAAACCTCCCCTCACCAGACTCCCAGGCTTCTTGCTCTCAGCTGGAAAGAACTTTATCTAGGGGCCACTCTCAGGAAGGTGCATTTCAAAGGGTGACTGAATTATAAGAATGAGAGGCAAAAACACCCCAAGTTGTCTCTCCTCCATCCATGTCCCTCTTTGTACCTAAGACAACAAAAGAAACAGCCATGGGATTTTGGGAGAGGGGTCCTGACCTGAAAAGTTTGGTCAGTACTGCTGTCAGAAGGCTGTGGTAAGGACTTTTACTTTGTATCAAGTATAGTTGGTTAAGTTAGGCACTAGGAAACATTTTAGCTTTTTTTTTCTGGTAACCATTTCTAACTTTTACGCCTCATTACTTGTACTCACTTAAAATCTCTCTCTTTGTAGTTAAATAAACTTGTTTTATTCTTTAATTGAAACGAATCCAGTGTGTTTAAGTTAAATTGTCTGAGTAGCAAGTTGTTGTGTATTGTCCCCTTAAAGGGACAACAGACCTAATATCTCTGGATTGCCCAGGAGAGGGTTGGACGGTACAGAACATACATTTTGCGGGGCAAATCAGGGACTGGGAGTATATTGGGGTCACCCTGCAGAAGTAACCCAGGCTGGTAAAAGCCAGCGTGTAAGGCAAGTGTGGATAGTAGGCTGCAGTTATACACAGACACTCAGGGGCACCTGCATGATCGAGGGTGTTTTTAAGTGATCCAGGTTTGGAGCTACTGCAGCAAGACATTACCGGGCACCCCAGATTACAGGGCAGGTGATGACACAGTTCCCAGAATGTCACACTGACCCATAATAATCTAGCTAATACTGTTCACCACGCTCCAAAAGTAATAGCTCCCCGATAATCATGCACAAGTGCCCAGTTATGCAGCTGGCTGAAGCTGCTTTTCATCCTCCTTAAAATGGTTGTTGATTTCTGCTAATTCAGAGCTGAACTATAAAATATTAAGACGTTATTAGTTAAAATATAGAACTGAGAGTCTCTGAAAACAGACCAATCCTTTAGCCACAGCTTTCACTGCTCTTCATACATTAATCAATGGTTCATATTTAATTAATTAGCACCAAGCTCACTCAGTGATGAAAGAATTTCTATGAATAGGAAAATATCTGAATATGAAAACCCGGCTACCAGACTGTTCTAAAGAGTCTCTCCCACTGACTTACATGTGATAATGGATGTCTCTTCTTTATATTATTAGGTGTTCTGAGCTGCTTTTTGTTCAAGGGGAAACGAAAAGCATCTTTTTTCCCAGCTAGGTAAGAAATAACATAAACTTGTCCTATAGAAAAGCCATCTGCCTGTACTCGTAATAGTTGATTTATTTGGATACACTTGTGGATATGCTCTCAACAGATCAGCATTGATTTAAAAAAAAATTAGAATTTTTACTCAACCAAATCTTACCTTCTCAAAAGAGTACTCAGTTCTAAAATTATTGAATATTTGCCAATTAAAGTGCCAACCCATGGAGTTTATTTAAAAAAACCATGTCAACATGCCTAGTTGGGGGGAGGGATAGCTCAGTGGTTTGAGCATTGGCCTGCTAAACCCAGGGTTGTGAGTTCAATCCTTGAGGGGGCCACTTGGGAATCTGGGGCAAAATCAGTACTTGGTCCTGCTAGTGAAGGCAGGGGGCTGGACTCGATGACCTTTCAAGGTCCCTTCCAGTTCTAGGAGATGGGATATCGAAATAAACATTTCTCTGGCTGAGCAAAGCAAGTTTAATCTCAAGAGTCTATCAGCTATTTTAAGGTCTTCTCCCTCTCCCTGCAACACGAGGGCTAAGTTCAGCTCTGTTGAGTACCACTTACTCACGTGAGTCATCGCACTGACTTTAACAGGTCTGTTTGCATGAGTAAGTGCTACTCAGTGTAACCGCAACTGGGTTCCCAGCCGCTAGCTGCTCTTCTCAAAGCTGAGTTTTTAGTGTAACACAAAAATAAAAACCACCACAGAGCTATTTGTCGGACAGAGAAAGGGTGTTAAGGGTGATATATGTAAGGAAGAGAAGCAAAGGTGCCTCCATGATAAGACACCCTGCTCCCCAACTCCTCTAACATCCGTCAGTACAGGGATGTATTTTCCAAAACACCAGAAAAATAGTAGTAGCTAGGACAATTAGGGTAAATGCTGGGAGAGAAAGGACAGTTATAACATCCCCTCCTTCAGGTATCAGTGCTAATGTTTCCCAAGGGACCCAGAAGCATCTTCTGTTACGACTTAGGAAGTTAATAGATCATCATAAACTGATTTGTTGAGGACTGAGCTTTCAGTATCGACCTCATTTGTTTTCTAGGGATTTGTCCTCAGGCTCTCTCTTATTTCAGCTTTATACTTATAGTTGTAACTCTGTGTAGTAATATCCTTTATTTTCTTAACTAGAAGATACAGGAAGGTTTATGGACACTGTTGAGGAATTTCATTCAGACTAAATGTGCCGTAATATTGTAATATTTTTAAAGACTATAAAGGCAACAGTTTAAAAGATTATTTTAAAAAACAATTATTATAGAGGGAAAGGTAGTCAAGTTTTTACTTTCAATCCCACCAACACTTCTACTGTAAATTAGATTAAAGTAGATGTGTGAGGTGGGGTACTTTGTAAATTTTTGTGGGCTACGGAAGAGGGCAAGGCTACTAAAAATTCTCAGATTGTTTAAGTTGTACGTAAGTGCAGTGAGTAAGCAGTTGTCTATAACCCACCTTAAGTCTACATTTTTGGTTTGGAAATTCAGAGTTTGGGGACACAGTTAGTGTTCCAATAAATCTCTAGCTTTATAAAGAAAAAAGTATATAAGTCCTTTAAGTAAGTCAGAAAGGAATTAATATGTTTTGGGAAGCAAGCCAGTTTAGCAAGCTAATTGCTGTATGTTATTTTTTTCAGGGACTATTTTTGAAAAGGTGGCTTTCGTCACCAAGTACCCCTGAGAAATGTCTAATGTGACTGATTAGTACTGCAAAGCTAAGAACAACAAATGCTGCCGGCCTTTGAGATCCACTGATTCCCTGTGATTACTTAGGGATCTTGCCATTCCCTAATTTTTGTGTACAGGGCACAAGGGTTTCAACAACATTCAGAAACAAGTAAACATCTGAAGAGGCTAAAATGGTTTTAGATACATAGCTCTCTTTTCCCATCAGCTCTCCCAAAGTTTTCCATCCAACATGATAACACATCTCATATTCCTTTAGGAAGATAGTGACTTCAGAACAAATTTAAGTTTGCTTGGGTAAAGTAACTAACCTAACAGCTGAAACAGTACAAAGATGATGCTGGAGAAATGTAGACCTTTCCAACCACAGCAGGGCTGCCATCTTTCGAATGGCTGGTAACTGGATCCCTGAGGCCCCGCCCCTGCTCCACCTCTCCTTCAACGCCTTGTCCCCCACCCTGGCTCTCCCTCCCAAGGCCCCGCACCTGCTTTGCCTCTTCCCCCAGATAAAAAAAAAACGGACATCAAGGCTTGTCAAATGGCACCCAGACACACAAGCTGAAACCCAGAGTAAAAAATAAATGAGTGGCAACACTAAGCCACAACCTGATTCTGACATTTTAAAAGCAACCCCAAGTTGCTGAGAGAGAAAAAAAGAACTTATACCTCCTTGAAGATTCACTACAAGATTCTTTCCTTTAGCTTGGCAAAATAAATAGGCAAGAGCAGACCAGGCCAGGAACATAGTTCCTTTCATGTGATGCAGACGAACTGGCCACCAGCTTTGTTTCACTTTGATATATTAACTGTAACATATTATTTATTGGTTAATGTTTGTAAAGGGCTTTGAAGATTAAAAGCATTATAATATAGGTTTGGGATTTTTCAAAAACACAATTTTTCTAAGAAGTTAGTTAACAAACCCTGGTTTCTTCACACAAAGGACTCATCTACACCATATGCTAATCCGCATAAGAGGAGTGTAAATTCTAGTATGTGCTAGGATGTCACGCTCTAACTGGCCCACGTGGACCCTGCTGGAGCACACCAGAAGTTCACTGGCATGTGTTAATGCAGTACTGTTTGAAGACTGTTGAAAAAACTTCGCCCTAAGGTATTACATGGGCATGGCCTGTGTGTGTGAAGGGTGGAGAATTTCCGCCCAACAAATGAAGAGCAGGAACAGGCACATTCATGTGCAGCCGGGCAATGGTCACTATTACCATGTATCAGAGATGTAGCTGAAATTCACCCTGCCATTTTGTTAGCTGGCAATTCCCCTCCAATCATCCCATGGAGAAAGCTGCAGTGGAAAAGCACCTCTGTAGGATACAAGAGCGGCAGAGACCCTTTGTTACGCAGCATCCCTGCTGAATTGTGAGCACTGTACATCCTCAGACATGTGGCTGACGTCTGGCCCATATTTTTCAATACATATTAAAGACAAGAGTTGTCGACTTGATAGAGCAGGGGGCTGGGAGTCAGGACACCCAGATATAAGGTCTGAGATCTCAGATGAGAGTTGCTACAGAAGTGAATCACATTATTAATGTAGTAAAGGCTATTATATTATAAAATACCATTCATTCCTTTTTTCAAGCATTTACACTTCAATTAACAGTGATTTTTCTTTTACCACAATATAGTGGAAACTGCAGGGCTCAAAGTATCTCACCAGGACATAAAGAAAATAATAAAACACAGAAAATTATATACAGCCATAGCGAGAAATCAATTAATTCAGGGAGACATAAGATGTTAAATTACCACACCAGTAGATAATGCCACTGGTTATTATCAATAGCCTGTTGAGTAACTGCCTATGCTACTGTTAGATTAGGATGTCAGCGAATGCACATTATATATTTTAGACACTTTACAGTCTGGATCATAATTGTATTGATTACCCCAAGTGTGGTAGGGGTCAGCTAGCTGTATTATAAATTAATGTTGACCTAGCATCTTCAATTCATTCCTTTAGATGAACTCCATGAAAAGATGCCAGATTTTATAGAAGGTAGCAAATCTACTTAGAAATGTGCTGTGTGGCTATAATTGTTTCTGATAGTAACAACATTCTATATCCATAATCCATTCTTACGCAATGGGCAGCTTAACTTTCAAACACATTACAAGAAGCAGGCCTTTTTTTTTTCATTTCTATCAGTGGAGCCAGACATGATGGTGTCATTGACATTAGAGGGGAAAGCAGACGCTGCAATCAACGTTATGCTGATGTTGATTTCCTTATCAGAAAATCTAAGGAATTGCTTCAGTATCTAGTAAAGTGGGTGACCAAACCCAGTGTGACATTTGGATTACATTAGAGTATACAGAGGAAAGTGGCAACTGTGAAAGGGAAAGTAGTATATCCTAGTCAGCTGAAGAACTGGAAATTAAGAGGCAATAAAGAGGGACAGTTTTTTCCTAGCCGTATTTACGAGACTGAAGACTATTTGGAGACAGTGGCCACTACAGGTGATTGATGAGTATAACTATGATCACCGGTCCCATAAATCAGAATATAAAAATTAAAATCTGCATAGAAGTCCTACTGAAAATATCATGGACACATATCATTCCCTTTCCGATTCCTTCTGGGTTAATCAATAATGTGGTTGAAAGCCTCCTCCAGTGCGGCATGAAGTGGGATACATGGCAATAGCTTGGAACTGGAAGGGAAGTACTTCCTGGATGTTTCACTCCCTTTACAGTCCTGTTCCTCTGAACTCTCCTTTTCTGTCAAGCTATGGCTCTCTGGAGTACAGCCTCATAGTCCTCTGAATCCATCCTGTGCTTGTTCTCTTGATATATGGTCTCAGACCCTAACAGCTGGCTCTCCTTCCAGGAGTATGCAAATTTCCTTCAGCTATGTTGCCCTGATTTAGTTTTGCCTCTTCTCAGCGGACTGTGTTGTTCATAGTTGCATAGATTCCCAGGCCAGAAGGGACCATTGAAATCATCTAGTTTGACCTCCTGTGTAACACAGGCCATAGAACTTCCCCAAAATAACTCCTAGAGCAGATCTTTTAGAAAAGCATCTTGATATAAAATTGGTCAGCGATGGAAAATCCATCACAACTCTTGGTAAATTGTTGTAATGCTTAACTATTCTGACTGTTAAAAATTGACACCTTATTTCCAGTCTGAATTTTTCTAGTTTCAGCTTCCAGCCATTGGATTGTGTTATACTTATCTCTACAGATTGAAGAGGTTATCAAATATATGTTCCCAATGTAGGTACTTATAAACCCCTTAACCTTCTCTTTGTTAAGCTAAATAGATCAAGCTCTTTGAGTCTATCACTATAAGGCATGTTTTCTAATCCTTGAATCATTCTGGTGGTTCTTCTCTGAACCCTCTCCAATTTACCAACATCCTTCTTGAATTGTAGGATGGACACAGTATTCCAGCACTGGACACGCCAGTGGCAAACATAGAGGTAACATAACCTTTGTACTACTACTCAAGATTCCCCTTTTTCTGCATCCCAGGATCATGTTAGCTCTTTTGGTCACAGCATCATCCTGGAAGTGCATGTTCAGCTGATCATGCACCACAGCCCCCAAATCTTTTTCAGAGTTACTACTTCTCAGGATAGAGTCCCCCACCCTGTAAGTATGGCCTACATTCTTTATTCCAAAATGTATATATTTACCCATATTAAAAACACATATTGTTTGCTTGCACTCAGTTTACTTAGTCACTGAAGTTCCTGGATGGTCTCTGAGAGGGACACAAAATGGCATATGCACCTTCCTTCTTAATTTCTTAGGAAATTTAAGGGAAGATTTCCCCTTTCCCCTCCTTTTTTCCCCTTTCAGCTGGAACATTTGTCCCTAGAGAGTGGAAAATAGGACTCAGGGATCCTTCTAAGGCTTTTTCTGCAATAACGAGATCTCTTTGTGCCCTGTGACTCAGTGGTTCAGCAGACTGGTTTATTCAGTGGTAAATAAGACTCTCTTTAGCTCAACTTGGTACATGATGAATACTATACTTTGCTTAACCAGGCACAGTCAGGATGTCCTGTTCCTCAGTCTGTTGAGCAGTTATCCTTTTCCTACAGCTTTATCAGTGCTGGCCTGGCTGATGAAAGTCCCCTCACATTCCATTTTACCCTCTCCAGGAGCCCTTTTATTAGCTAGAAAACTCATCATTTGAAGTACAGGATAATCAGTTTAAAACAAAGAGAAGGCAGCAGAGGCCCAACTATGCCTAGAGAATTTATAATATCCATTAGACCAGGTTACCACCAAATGAAGGGCTGGAAAACCCTATTTATATTGGAGACAAGCTACCACAGAGAGCTGGGGGGAGGGAAGTCTTAAGAATGGCAATAAATGCAACACATACTGTATTCATTATTTCTACATTTCTTTTTCATCATTTTCTATCCTTTCTTTTCATTATAAAAAAACATTTGCATAGAAACCAGCCCTTAGGTTGCCTCCAGGTAGTCTAGGTAGTAAGGTTTTATCATACAATTCTAACTAGAGCTAGTTGACTAATATGAGTTGAATTGCATATTTCCTGAATAATATTTTATGGATTAAATATGTTTTTGAATTCAAAATTTCATCCATTATTTAGTAATCTGGAAGGCTCTAGCTCAAACACAGGTCACAAACAGATATATCCCTATCCAAACTGGTCACAAAAGACAAGCTAAAAACCTACTAGCAAGAAATATATTTACACATGATTGCAGCTAGCACGGTTCTGATCCCAGTAGTGGCAAGGACCAAAGAGTTTATATGATCTTGCAGCGTATTCCGCACAGAATGTTCTCATACCTCTATTTGAGACATCATAATACCCGTTGTCACAGCAGCCAATGAATATGTCACAAAAAAAGGAGAATGATGATTTAGTGAGGCAAGTGCAGCAGGAACAGTTGAACTCTTAGGAAATACAAATATTGCTCTTTTCAGACATCCATTGAAAGCAGAGATCTGATTAAGCTGTATGGTTTAAAGTGTGTGTGTGTGTGTGTGTGTGTGTGTGTGTGTGTGTGTGTGTGTGTGTGAGAGAGAGAGAAAGAGAGAGAGAGAGAGAGAGAGAGAGAAAGTAACTGAGCATGTGGCACCAATTTGACTTGTCTCTACTAGGAATAAAAATATTTAACAGAGGGAAAAAATTCCAGAAATATCTCTAGCTAAGAATGCCAGGTGAATTGTTAATCTTCTGGTTCCTGTAAAGTGCTCCTGGATCAAACACCAGAAAAATGAGGTTCATGCAACCAATAGTGATGGGTTTAGAAGGGCTTGGGATACAGACATGAAGGGAAAATTCACAAATAATTACAAAAAGTTGGCCCTAATGATTTATTTTTAATAGTATGTCTGCTATTCCTAGCATATTAATAAATAACATAGACTATGAATAATTAACCCTTCAAACTTCTCTTCTGAGCACTAGACTGGGACTCAGGAGACCTGGGTTCCACTCTTGTCACAAGGCTGGTGGATGACCTTGGGCAGGACACTTGCATCTCTGTGCCTCTGTTTTCCCTTCTGTGAAACAGTGATCATGATACTGACCTCCTTGAGAAAGTGTTTTGAGATCTACTGATGAAAACAGCCACATATTATTATTGGTCCACTGTAAACTGGCGAAATGAACCAATTGGCTCAGCAATTGGAAGTAGAAGTCAGTTTTTCTCCTCAAAGTTTTATTCTTGAGAGTGTGTTGCTTGAAGAATGTTGGGCCAGAATTTCAAAAGAGCTCAATACCTAACAGCTGCCAATTTAGGCAACTAATAAGTGCTGGATTTTCAAACAAGCTTGCAGCAGTTCCCGTCATTCTCAGTGAGAACAGTTTTGAAATCCTGGTAATTTCTTTTAGGAGCCTAAACAGGAGCTGAGCTTCTTCTGAAAATCCATTGCCAATTGTGGCTGTTGAACACTTTTGAAAACATGGAGCAACATGTCTTTCTATTAAAAAAAAAGAAAAACACCCCCTAGTTTGGAGAGAAAACCAGCTGTGCGACAAATGAGCATGGACCTCTACCTTCTCAAAAGCCATCCTCTGCCTCCTTTAACAATTTTTATAACATTTCTTGTTCACCCTCAGAAAGCCTAATTAGAACGTCAGTTCCCTTTCTGCCACTCCATTCTGCCCTGTAACACCTATGTGAAATCTAAGCAAGAAGTTAACACCTTGCTTGCTTGAAAACAATAACCTCTGGATCATGTTACAAGAAGAGAGCTCCAAAGTAAAATGTCTGTCCCTTCCAGAAAGCACAGTAGTAGAAGGCCATGGAGTGAAATGCTTTGCTTTGTAAGGACTATAAAGATTTCATTAGCTGCCTAGTCAAAAGCAGTGCTACTGGGAACACGTAATTCTGAGAGGGAGAAGGAGTGAAGACAATATTAAGACAAACATTAATTAGAAAAAAATTAAACCAAAAAATTAAACAAAATTAAACAAAAAATTAAACAAAAAAATTTACCTGTACATTCTACAGAAGCGACCAGCACACCTTATGCCCTTGCTTAGTGTCTGTACCACATAGCTCCCTGTTAAGGTTCGTTCCCCACTCTGAACTCTAGGATACAGATGTGGGGACCCACATGAAAGCCCCCTAAGCTTATTTACCAGCTTAGGTTATTAGTAAGCTACCACCACCAAGTGTGTTTTAAATCTTAGGGAAAAGCCACTTGGAACTCTGCCTTTTCCCAAATATTTCCCAAGTCTCTAACCCCCCTTTCCTGGGCAGATTTGAGACTAATTTCTCTCCCCCACCCCCCAAAGTCCTTACAACCCTATTTCCTGGGTGAAAGGAAAGGCTTGAGAATATACCCTTACCAATTAGTTCTGGTGAACACAGATCCAAAACCTTTGGATTTTAAAACAATGAAAACATTAATTAGGTTTTTAAAAGAAGGATTTTAATTAAAGAAAAGGTAAAAATTATTTTTGTAAAATTAGGATGGAAAATAACTTTACAGGGTAATTAGATTCGAGGAACCCATCTCTAGCCTTAGGTTTAAAGTTACAGCAAACAGAGGTCAACCCTCTAGCAAATGGAACATTTACAAGTGGAGAAAACAAAGATAAACCTAACACGCCTTGCCTGGCTGTTACTTACAAGTTTGAAATATGAGAGACTTGTTCAGAAAGATTTGGAGAGCATGGATTGATGTCCGGTCCCTCTTATTCCCAAGAGCAAACAACCCCCAAAACAAAGAGCACAAACAAAAGCCTTCCCCCCACCAAGATTTGAAAGTATCTTGTCCCCTTATTGGTTCTTTGGGTCAGGTGTTAGCCAAGTTACCTGAGCTTCTTAACCCTTTACAGGTAAAAGGATTTTGGTGTCTTTGGCCAGGAGGGTTTTTATAGTATTGTACACAGGAAGGTTGTTACCCTTCCCTTTATAGTTATGACACTCCCCCTTATTTCTGCTCTGACTAGAAAGGGTTTTATCCTGGAATGGAATCTAGTCTGATGAAGAAGTCTAACATTTAGTCTTCTCCTTGGCGGACAGGATGTGTGAGAGTCCAGGCATGTGTGAAAATTTGAGGCTGTCAGCAAAACTTGCTATTATTCTGACAGACACCCTGTGCAGCCTTCAAAATTCCTTCAGTCGATTCTCGTCTGTCAGACTGAAAAATAACCTAGGTTGGTTCAAAGCTACTCACTCCCGTCCTTTTTAAACATAAAAAAGAAAGGTAAGACTGCACATTTCCAAATGGTGCAGTCTCTGGATCTCCATGGTGCTCTGTGATGCTGAGGACTTATTTTAAGCCTGTTTATTTTACAGATCACTATCTGAAAAATGCTACATATAAATCCGAATGAAGGGAATAACTTTTTCTACAAGTATTTGTATTATTGCAGTCCATTGCTGCTTGTGCTCCAGCTGCAGGTGTACTTCAGCATGGCAATAGCAGTAGGTTTTAGGTGCCTTTATAGGACACCATTGCTAACAGTAATCTGTTGATTTTTTCCCTGGTGTTGACCATCTTTCTGGGGGGATGGGGGAAGTGTTCTTTTTTGTTGTGTATGCATGTATATATAATTATCAAAGAAGCACTTAATGTTCACTAAGACAGATCACATCACTGAACAATTCATTTTCTACCAATGTAGCCTGGTATGACTGGGCCTTTCGGTAGTAATTGAATCCAGTCTACTGCTGTCAAAACAGAGAATTTATGAATAATAAATTGATTGTAGCCAACAAAGCTAAGTTTGAGATGGCAAGATACGTCAAGGAATCAGAGGAAATTTAAGAACACAATAAAGATTAATTTAGAATCAAACCTGTAATGCTTCCGCAATGGACAGTAAAAGCAAGTAAAGCTGTCACTCTTCTCTAACATAATCTATAGTGTCTCAAGGTAAATACGCTTTTGGCTAAAATAGGGCAGCAAAAACGTATGTATCTATAAAGTGTGTATGCTAATGTAATACAAAATGTATAAGTACGCTGGGAACATTTTGGTCTAGAATGAGACACAGTTTAAGCTTTCATAACCAATTTCACTTGAATGTACACGTATCTTCACAGGGTAAAAATACCAGGTACTAACGGGATCTTTTACCCAGCAGACAAAGGCATAGCAAGAACCACTGCCGGAAGTGAAAACCAGACACATTCAAATGAGAAATAAGGCACACATTTTTAACAGTGAAGGTGACTGTAGAATCACAGAAATGAAGGGCTGGAAGGGACCATCCCCCCGTGCTGAGGAAGGACCAAGTAAACCTAGATCATCCCTGATAGGTGTTTGTTTAATGTGTTCTTAAAAATCTCCAATGACTGGGATTCCACACCCTCACTTGGTAGCCTGTGGAACCTCTGATTAACCATGAGAACAAACTACCAAAGGAAGTGGTGGATTCTCCATCTCTTCATGTCTCAAATCCAGACAAGATGCCTTGCTGAAAGATGTGCTTTGGTCACACACAAGTTATGGGGTTCCATATAGGAGTACCCGGGTGAAATTCTATGGTCTCTGTTATACAGGAGGTCAGACTACATGATTGAATAGTCCCTTCCAGCCTTAAATATCTATAAATATATTAGCTAAACTGGGCTCCTTAGAGCAGAGGTCCCCAAACTGTGGGACATCCCCACCCACCCCCAAGGGGGAGCAGAGGAAAGTTCAAGGAGGTGTGGGTGGGGCCCAGGCCAGCCCCCACAGGGGTTGGGGAGGGAGTGCCACTCAGTTCTGCTCCTGGTTCCGTCCCTGGCTGCTGGCCCCATGCCTGGGGTCCCACTCCCTGCTGGCCATGTGCCCAGGGCCCTGGCTGCTGGCCTCAGCCTCCAGCCTTGGCACTGCTCCCACCCCTGCCTCCAGCTGTGGCCTCCTTACCACTGTCTGCGTCACCCCCTCCTGGAGCCGCAGCTCTGGTCCCGGCTCTGGGGGAGGGGAACACTGACAAGGGTAAGGGCGGGTGAGGTACAAAGTTTGAGGACCACTGCCTTAAAGAAACCAGCCCAGATTCTGCAGTACAGTTGCTGGCACAAGATCTTAACAATGGCATAGCTTAGCAACAGTATGATTGCCCTAATGTAAATGAATCCTCCACTAGTGTAGAACCATTATATCTTCCAGCTCCTATGCCATCCCCTCTCTCCTGCTCCCAATGACATGGGCATGGCTGAAGCTCTCTTCTCTCTGGCTGCTGCAATAGGCGCTAAATGATCACATCTGAGCCAGTTAATGGATCGGTATTGAACAAAGATCTGGGTTTGAGATCTGGACTGTGTTAGCTCAGTGAGTCGCTGTGAAGTACAGTATCTATTTCTGGAGCCCTTGTGAGTTCAGTACTGGGTGAACTGGTGTTTTTTCAGCATCTCTTTGACAGCTGTAGTATTTATGTTAGTAAGGTCAGTTCTATAAAGCTATACCTATTCAAACCTCTAACTCTTGACACGGCTTTTGTCACACACTAGCGAAAATCCCTGCATGCAGCCCCTGAGGTTAAACAACAGGAATGGCATACGTGGACTGAGGGCAGTGCATGGCCCTATATCTTAATGGTACCCAGGAGGCCAATGGGAGGGTTAGACAAAATACGCATTAACAACATATTATCTCGGTTTCACAAGAAGCTGTCCTCCCCCCAAGTGAGAAGCAGAAAAAGGGATCAAGCCCTGTCTTTTCTAGTTAGTCATTAACAACTGGTCAATTATTCTACTTTTAAATTAAAGGGAATAAATGAAACTCAATTTAAGTAATCAAAGCAGTAGATAAACCTTAAAAATTGATAGCGGTCTCCAATTCATCTTTCACTTAAAAAAGAAAGATCAAGTCAACTCCATGCTCAGGATACTGAATCTACTCTCTGTTACACCAGAAAATCAGAAAACAGTGCACTGAAGTCAATGGACTTACACAGGTGTAAGTGAAGGAGGAAAAATTGCACTCCAGCATAGAGATAAGGTAACACCACACATTGGCTTTGAATACTATTCATTTTTTAACTTGGGGAAATTCTGTCTAATTTCTCCAAGCGTGGTACAACATGCACACCTGCAAAAATGTGCAGTCATTTGCTATGTCTGCAAAACTCTGCCTTTGCACACACAAACTTGGTAACTGCATGTGCTAATGAATGCAATAAATTTTGTTGGCAACACTGTCAGAAGCTTTGTAAAGCTTTGGCCCTATGTTATGAAGCAGCAGATGCTTGTAATACAGACATGAAATGGCTGCTGCAAGACAGCAACGTCACCACGTCCGCGTGTTTATTTCCCGGATTATCCTGACAACACGGATGAAAGGACATGGCTCTCTTCTGGTAGGCCCAGTCCTGTGAGTTATGGGAAACTTGTCACTCCCACTGAGTGCACTCAGCAATTTGGGGGACATTTGAGAGCTGGGACTGAGAAGGCAGGTGGGCCTACGTCTCTCTTCTCTAATTCGAGAATTTCAAGGTTCATTCTGACGGTGAAATTCACATTTCCTGGGAAGTCACAACTACAAAGAAGCCTTCTACCATCCACCATGGACTTTGCTAAGAACACACACTCCGTCATAGGAAAGAATGAGACCTAAACTCACTGCATTTGTAGGGAAGTATGCATAACAGTCAGACCATTTTTCTCCCGTCCCGACCTCTTATTTTTCCTGATCTTATTATATTCATTGTAACCTTTTCTTAATACTAGTGAGTAGTTCTGTCATGATTAAAAAAACACATTAAGTGAATGCTCCAGCATTCTACAGAATATTGAGTAGCATATTACAGAATATTGAGTAGCTGTTGGGGCATTATTCCTCCTGAATGGTACCCTTTTCTTATGGCACGGTGGTGAAAATTTCCCCTGCCAAGTGTTTTAAAATATATATCTCATAGAACTGGAAGGGACCCTGAAAGGTCATAGAGTCCAGGTCCCTACCTTGACTAGCAGGACCAAGTACTGATTTCACCCCAGATCCCTAAGTGGCCCCCTCAAGGATTGAACTCACAACCCTGGGTTTAGCAGGCCAATGCTCAAACCACTGAGCTATCCCTCTCCCTTTCCCCTCTCCTATGAAGTATAGAGATAAGCAGGACAATGCATGGCGTATTTATTGTACAGCCCTATGAATCTGCCTTCAATTGTTTTTTCCTCTCAATATTAGGATGCAGCAGTGACAAGGCATATAGAAGCCTGGGGAAGGAGGTTATATAGAGCAGCACACTTCTCTCACACACACAAACACGTTTGTCTTCACTGCAGAGAATGCCAGGGAACCCAGCCATAATGGAAAAGTGGCTGGGCGCAGCTGGAGGGAAGATGTGTGTCCGGAGGGACTATAACAGTAATAAAGCTTGGTACATTTACAGCATCATTTGGCCGAGGATCTCCAAGTGCTTTGACAAACAAATTAAGCCTCACAAGACCGATCTCGGTTAGCTAAGTAGTATTGTGCCTATTTTTTATGGTTCCAGTCTAGTGCTCTATCCACTAGGCCATACACACTCATGCCTCCTGGAGACTGAGGAGTATATTCCTTTAAAAAATACGTGTAACCTTTACTCAGCAAGATTCTGAGAGGTCTTTTGTCTCCTCTCAGTCAAACAGCTCTCCTTTACTACTTGCCAGCTGGTTACCTCGCTGCCTAGTGCTTAAAGTAGATGGAAACAGATAGGGAGCGCTCACTGCTTCATACAAGGAGGAGGGGAGCTGTGGAGAAATGCTGCTACTCCAAGCCAAGGAGTGGAGAGGGAACTTTCCTTTGCTTTTAGCAAAAGAGGGGTTTCCCTTCCCCGCTTACTTTTAGCTCTGCTTCTTCCAGTAGCTAATACCTCATCTCAGATCATGGGTCTTTCTTATTAATTATTACTTGTGTGACATAGAGCTGGAAGGTCCCATTGTCCTAAGTACTGTACAATCATATAGCTAGTGAAGCTTAACTAGCTCTTCACAAGTTCTCCCAAACACACAGATTGATTTCTAGTGGAGGCCCCAGGTTTAATCAACTTGTCATGTTCTCTCTAAGCTGCCCGTGGTATTTGTTCATATTACCAAAAGCTGGCCAAGTAGCTGTACTAAGCCTGTGTAAATCAGAACTCTGCCTTACCACAGGATATCTAAAATGCACCTTCTGTAAATATTCTTAATGCACTGTACCAACTGAAAACAATCACACATAATATTGCTTTCCATTAGTTTAGCATTCATCTCTTTTCGTATGCTTTAACTATGTAATCACATTGTTAGTAGTTCAGTTTGTTCCCATTAAGATTTGTTTTAGTGTAATGATATTTTGAGGTCCTTGAGAAAAGGTGAATAATGAAGATATGTCTGGTAATACATCAGCCTCCTTATTAGAATTGCACTATTAAAAGCATTACGTGTGAAATAAAATTATACATTCTTACTGTATGAGAATGATCACAGGGGCTCATCCTTGTATGAACAATGGAACAGAAATGTAGAATTTCTTTACAAGAAAATAAAACTATTCCATAATAACAAAAAAGTAAAAGTCACTGGAACTCAGCTTTACCTTAGCCCATCATATATCTGCCCATGAACTACAATGTTGCTTGCAATGTTACTGTAGTCTGGAAACTCAAATTCATAATTCTGCTAGACACTAAAAACCATGCACTCATTACAGAGACTGGTTTGATGGCTCATTATGACAATCTAACACACTGCACTGTCTGCTAACCCTTAATTGCCCACTTCATTTTAAGTGGTCTCCTACAGCATGTGTAAACTCTTATGCTTAACAATCTAGCCCTCAATTGCCCACTTCAAATGGCCTCCCACAACAGGTGTTAACCCCTTATGCTTTGAACAATCTGTCTCAACTTGTATTTAGCTCAGTCGGCCTAGCTGTCTTCTCTAGACCTGAAGAAGAGTTCTTTGACGCTTGAAAGCTTATACCTTCCACCAACAGAAGTCGGCCTATTAGAAGATATTACCTCACCTACCTTGTGTCTCTCGTGAACTATAATGTTCAATTAACTTATGAACCTATTTCAACAGGACTCATTATCTTTACTTTGACATCTGATCTAAGTAGTAGTACATACGACTGGGGGCATTCTGCATCAGAAAATTAAAAATTCTGTGCCAAAAAAATTAAAAATTCTCCAATATTCTCCAAATTGTATTTATCAAAACAACACTACATAATCACACCAGTTTCAATTATTTTGGTAATTTATTTCAAAATATCTGTCAGCAAGTATGTCTGTAACAATACAGACACACACAAAAATTCCCTGGGGAGTAGAGAGTTAAAGAAACCCTTATGACAACCCAGTTCCTGTTCTCTGTCCCCTTCCCCACTTTCAGAGCCCATACATGGGACCAGACAACTGACAACCACTCCCCCACATAGCCCAGCCGTGATGTACCCCCCACAGCCAGTACCCAAACCCTCTCCCCACCAGAGCCCAGCTGCCAGGCCCCCATGGGCCAGATACCCACACTACCTGCCCCCAAAGCCCAGCCGTGGGGCCCCCCTGGACCAGATACCTACAACCCCTCCCCCCCAGAGCCCAGACATCCACTCTCCTTTTCCCAAAGCCCAGGGATCCAGAGGGAGGAACAGCCTGATGCTTGATCCCAGGCATGGAGTTTCCTGTGTGCCGCCCTCTCCTTCCCTCAGGGCATTCTGGGAACTGCAACTGCCAGAAACCCTCTAACTCCCCTCCTCCCCACAGCAGTGTTTTCTATGTGTGAGCTGGGCTCTGCTGAGTCCTGTGGCCATAGGGGTAGTCAGCATCACTGCAGGCCACTTCTGTGGTGGAAAGGAAATTCTGCGCGCACGTTAATTTCTGCAAAATTCTGCATTGCGCAGTGGCACAGAATTCCCCCAGGAGTAGCATACTGTATACTAAATGGTGATATATATATATATATATATATTAAGCAGCAGCATTAGCATTTATTCTGACAGTGTAATCACTTGAAAATCATAGGCCAATTTTTCAAAGGAGCATTCTAGATTGCATCCACAAATTTATACACGCAAAAATACTAGTAAATATACACATAAGAGAGCACTTGTGTGCACAACTGCATATTGTGCACATGCAGATGTGCATTTGCACATGTATCTGTGTTTTTACATGCATAAACAACACAAACATAAATTTCGTTGGAAACATTTCAAAGTCTTTGTTAAAAATCTGGCTCAGTAATTCTCAACACAGGTGAAAAATACACAGACAGGTTCTTAATTAAGGATTCTGCCAGATGAAGCACTCTCCTTCAACGTTAAGTTCTACAGTTGTGACTATGATAGGTCAAATTCTGCTCTGACTCACCCCAATGTACAGTAAATCTAAGGTAAGTGCACTGACTTAGTGGATTCACTTCAGTTTTACACTAGTGACATGAGCATAACATATCCCTATGTGTATCAAAATAAAGTGATTCTACTCCTGTTTCCATTATCACTTGATGTATTTCTGACATATAACAAATATTGGCTTTAGTCACCATACACACTGCTGATGAGAGAAATGCAGCAGACGATTGGAACCTAATTGTTAAATGATGTTTTTGATTGTCAGAAAATTAATGGCACACTACAGGCTGTGTAGTTCATGTCTTTGAAATATGGATGAAAGTTCCAAGATTTACACAAAGCTTGTTTTAATAAATTTGGTTTATACATTTATTTATTTATTTATTTATTTAAGAAAGAAAGAAAGAAAGAAAGAAAGAAAACTTTATATGCACATGCATATCACACAAATTTCAAAGAGCGTGCTATTTTCCAGCAAATTATATGAAACGTAAAATTAACAAAATGTAAATAATATAAACAACCTAAATTAAATATTAAAACAATACCATAGCTGAATGAGTGAATTTTATTTTCATAAGAGGCTGAACCATAAAACCATTCTTACCAATGCAACACCCAGCTGTTTGGTGTTTAGCATCAGAATAACATTATTCTAGTGCAGCTGCTGTTATTGTTTGCTGTATTTCTGCCAACTTGTGGAAGCCAGAGATGTTAGTCTAGCAGAGAGGGACAGCTCTGATGAAAGCTACAGTTTGACAGATGCTCCCATCAACAACTTTGTTACTCTGATTGACTACATGGTATTTTAGGCAAATTAACCTGTCCAAAAAATTCTTTATTACTATGCTTGTGCACAGATGGAAATATGAACTTCACAATTCTGGGTATGAGCTTAGCAATTAACTGAAATGTTTCAATAGACTAATGAACTTTCATTCAAAGCATGCTCTCTGTCAGGAGGAGAGACAGGCTGTGTTTGAGAAAGTGTTATAGAATGTCAAATAGATCTTGACAGCAATGCTACTATGAAATTTGAAATATGAGAAAAATCACAGAAAGAAAATCATTTAACACCTTAGTAATCCAGAGGGATCCAAGCTAAGCCTTTATTATCTAAATCTGAAATTGTAATACATTATACATTCACTTACTGTAATTCATAATGTATATAATCACAGTGCTGCAATCACTAACATTGCTCAGTTTTTAATGGTCACCCTTTATTACCATGGGAAAAAATATCAAGTGGTGACATTTCTAAGGAAGTTATTGGAGATGTTAACAATCCAACCTTAAAATTGCAGTAATCACTGTCTGAGTCCTAAGAAACTATTAAATAGAAAACCCAATTAAAGCATAACAATCCTGTGCACTGAAATGGAGGAAGAGAGAACTAGCGTATCACCACTCTACATGGATACATTTTTTTAAATGTGCTATCTGGGAAATAACTGTAACCTTTTAGGGTGCGCTGGAGAAGAAAGTGTACACACACAAAAAAGGGATTGAAACTTGGTTTGGAAAACCCAGAATGACATTTCTGGCAACATGTTTAAATTATGCATCAAGCACTCTTTATAGAGTAGCATAGCTCCAATCCAGTGTCCTATATAGGCATTCCACCCTCCCCCAAAATAAAAGCCACTGGGCCAGATTCTGAAGCCTAGTTACAACCCTTTTGCACTAATCTACTGGCACAAGGGGGCCATAATCTGGTTGCAAATCACCATCAGAGAAATCCCATGCTGGTGCAAATCTAAATCCGGGTGTAGGGAGTATGTTGGGGGTGTGGTAGTGTAGAAAGGGGCAGAGGCAGAGTTCTGCTCCATTCTCACTATATGGACCCTTCCTTGTGGCAGTAAAGGACCCCTCAGGACTACCCAGGGCCTTTCATAAAGCCTTGGCTGAATCTGGCCATGATTCTGCAAAGCTCTTAAATTTGTGTTTAACTTTAAGCACATGCTTAAATCCTGTTAACATCAATTTAAGTGCATCCTTTAATGCATTGCAGAATCAGGTTTGTAAAAGCTTTTTCTTTCTCTCTCAACATTGTCAATATACAATCAGGTTGTATAACATATATGTGTGTATATGTATTAAATATGGCCTATATTACACAGGCTGTATTACTACTCTAAACCTTTGGATCAATAAAAATCTGAGCATGCTATAACTTTAAAATAGGATGTGTCCAATGGAAATATTTCCAGTGCACTTTTATTCAAATTACAGAACATGCAATTTTTCCTCACTTGTGTTATTTTGTCTTTGTTAGAGAGGAGCTAAATTCTCCATTCCATTATGTACAGCCTTGTACTTAATCTTGGGGGAAACACTGCACTGTGACAAAATACACTTTTGCTACACAGCTTGTAAACAGCTTGACTCTTTCATAATAAAATATTAAAACCTAATGTTGTAGTTTGTTCCCTCTAAGGATCAGGACTCAGAATAGCCCCAAGCATGTCAAACATGGATTGGAAATGCTACATTTTAAAACCAAAACAAGGTGTTAACTCATGTACTTTGTAATAACATGATCTAAAACCCTTGCAGAAATCTTAAAATCTTTATAATATTAATTATCTGGTGAGTTAATAGCTCTAAAATAATGACTGATGTTTAAAGGAGGCATTTGGAAGACTAACGAATCTTAGAACGTAAAACTACTGTAAAGCTTCTGATATTTAACCTTATAATGAGCATACTGCTGTTCCTACACATGATGTGCAATACTCCCATTGACTTCAAAGGAAATAGGTTGGGGACCACCATTTATTAACTTATAACACGGACAACTCCATAGCACAGTGGTCTTTGTTAACATCAGAGAAATTGAGTCAAATTTTGCCCCAATAGGTAACTCCACTCTGCTTGCACTGGTTTAACTGAGGCCTGGTCTACACTAGGCGTTTATGTCGAAGTTAGCGCCGTTACATCGAATTAACCCTGCACCCGTCCACACCGCGAAGGTATTTAGTTCGACATAGAGGTCTCTTTAATTCGACTTCTGTACTCCTCCCCGACGAGGGGAGTAGCGCTAAATTCGACATGGCCATGTCGAATTAGGCTAGGTGTGGATGGAAATCGACGCTAATAGCTCCAGGAGCTATCCCACAGTGCACCACTCTGTTGACGCTCTGGACAGCAGTAAGAGCTCGGATGTTCTGAACTGCCACACAGGAAAAGCCCCGGGAAAATTTGAATTTGAATTCCTTTTCCTGTCTGGCCAGTTTGAATCTCATTTCCTGTCTGGACATCGTGGCGAGCTCAGCAGCACTGGCAACGATGCAGAGCTCTCCAGCACTGATGGCAGTGCAGTCTCAGAATAGAAAGAGGGCCCCAGCATGGACTGATCGGGAAGTCTTGGATCTCATCGCTGTGTGGGGCGATGAGTCCGTGCTTTCCGAGCTGCGATCCAAAAGACGGAATGCAAAGATCTATGAGAAGATCTCTAAAGACATGGCAGAGAGAGGATACAGCCGGGATGTAACGCAGTGCCGCGTGAAAATCAAGGAGCTGAGGCAAGGCTACCAGAAGACCAAAGAGGCAAACGGACGCTCCGGATCCCATCCCCAGACATCCCGTTTCTACGAGGCACTGCATTCCATCCTCGGTGTGGCCGCCACCACTACCCCACCACTGACTGTGGACTCTGAGGATGGGATAGTGTCCACGGCCGGATCCTCGGACATGTTAGCGGACGGGGAAGATGAGGAAGGAGATGAGGAGGACGAGGCAGTCGACAGCGCTCACAACGCTGATTTCCCCGACAGCCAGGATCTCTTCATCACCCTTACAGAGATCCCCTACCAACCCTCCCCAGCCGTTACCCCGGACACAGAATCTGGTGAAGGATCATCCAGTAAGTGTTGTAAACATCTAAACATTTATTTGTAACAGAACATGATTATTAACAATTTAAAAAATGGGTTTCTCATGATTAGTTTGATTAACTTAACGGTTCAGTCATGGGCAGTGCAACTATTTGAAAAAAATCTAGCAATGTCCGGTTTTGCATGATTGTCCTGCCCAAGCCGCTCTACTGTTTAGTCCCTGCTACTGCAGCTACAGTAAGATGCGGTCTATATGTCCGGGGATGGAGCAGAAATCCTCCTGGGACATCTCAAGGAAGCTCTCCTGCAGGTAATTTGAAATCCGCTGCATTAGGTTCTTGGGGAGAGCGGCCTTATTGGGTCCTCCGTAGTAGGACACGTTGCCGCGCCACGAGACTAGCAAGTACTCCGGAATCATTGCTTGGCACAGCATGGCGGCATACGGCCCTGGTCTTTGAAGGCTTTCCCGGAGCATTCTCTGTCTGTCGCTCTCAGAGATCCTCATGAGGGTGATGTCGCTCATGATGACCTGCTTTGAATGAGGTAGGGGAATGTTAGTGTTGGGACTGCTTTACCGTTCCTTTACAGAACTGTAACCGCTGGTTTGCAGCCACGCGGTGGAGGCGGGAGAGGGTCAGCCGAAAGGGATCGTTCCCGGGGACAGCCGCGAGGGTGTGGGACAGGAGCAGACTTCCTGCTTGCCGGATTGCTGGCAGCAGGGACCGACATTGATTTCAATGTGAAATGAGGCCATTGCTAATATTAAAGTTTTAAGCTGCCACGAATCTACGGCTTACCATGTCTGCGTGCAAGAGCAATTCCGTTGTCCTGACAGGGTTCTCGAAAGTGCTCTGCAAAACCCCAGACACTGAATGCGAAGGCCGAGAATTCGACCTTGTGCTGAGTGCGCATGTGATAGGTGCTGTGCATGGTCCTGTTCACAGAGAAAGACTATGTTTTTTGTTCACAACTACATTTATCTTTCTGAGGAATTCACTCCCTTTTTCCCATTCCCACAGCCCCATCTGCGACTGTCTCACAACCTAGCCTGTCATCACACTCCCAGAGGCTAGGGAGGATTAGGCATAAGAAGAAGAGGACACGGGAGGACATGTTCTCAGAGCTTATAGCCTGCTCCCGAGCCCAGGCAGCACAGCAGACCCAGTGGCGGGAGAACTTGTCCCAAATGCACCAAGCCAACATGGATCGGGAGGAGAGGTGGCGTCAGGAAGACCAGCAGGCGACTCAAACCCTGCTTGGACTACTGAGGGAGCAAACGGACACGCTCCGGCGCCTTGTGGATGTTCTGCAGGAACGGAGGCAGGAGGACAGAGCCCCGCTGCAGTCCATCTCTAACCGCCCTCCCCCGCCACCAAGTCCCATACTCCCTTCACCCAAAGTGCACAGAAGGAGAGGCGGCAGAGTCCCTGCTAACTCTCACTCCACCCCTGCAGAGAGCTCGAGCAGCAGAAGGCTCTCATTCCCCAAAGTTTGACAAGTTCTTTCCTTCCCGCCTGACACAAACCCCCGTCCAAGTTTCACTTCCCAGTCCCATGTGTAGTTGATAATAAAAAATATGTTTCTGTTAACTACTGTTTCCATCATGTTCTTTTGGAGGGGGGGGGGAAAGGGGGTTGGTAATTGGACAGGACAGTCACCTTTGGCAGGGTACATAGTCGGGGGCAGGCACAGCAGCAGGGCACATACATAGTGCAGTGATGCAGTGACTACTTACCCTGGTTAGTCTGGGAGGTTCTTTTCATGTTATGTGGTGGGGGGTGGGTTGCTCTGTGACTTTGTGGCAGGGGAGGGCAGTTAGAGATCTTAAGCGGCGGTCCTTAGGCAGGATCACAGAGCCACACAGCAGGGGATCTGTAACCGTCCCCCCCCTGCCACAAACTCACATAGACCCCCCATACACACAGTCCCTATCAGGAGGGGTGACAGGCTCCGTTGAAAGAACCATCCCACCGCAGCGGAGCCTGTCAGTCCTTGAGTTTAGAAGCTGCATTCGCGCGACTACACTACACCCGCTCCGCACCACAGTCTGCGTCCCAGTTTTAAAAAATTCCCGCGAAAACAGTATTAAAGAAAACGGTGTGCATTAACAAAGTAGAACTATTTTTATTTTGAAACGTGTGTTGGAAGTGGGGTGAAGGCTTCTCTGTACACAAAATTAGAAAGTCACAGGTTACCCTGCTCACTCAGGAACTTTGCTTTCAAAGCCTCCCGGATGCACAGCGCTTCCCGCTGGTCTCTTCTAATCGCCCGGCTGTCTGGCTGTGAGTAATCAGCAGCCAGGCTAATTTCCTCAACCTCCCACCCCGCCATAAAGGTCTCCCCCTTGCTCTCACAGAGATTGTGGAGCACACAGCAAGCTGCTATAACAATGGGGATATTGGTTTCGCTGAGATCACAGCGAGTCAGCAAGCTTCTCCATCTCCCCTTGAGACGTCCAAAAGCACACTCCACCACCATTCTGCACTTGCTCAGCCGGTAGTTGAAGAGTTCTTTTTCAGTGTCCAGGGCACCTGTATAGGGCTTCATGAGCCAGGGCATTAGCGGGTAGGCTGGGTCCCCGAGGATCACTATAGGCATCTCCACATCCCCAACAGTTATTTTGTGGTCCGGGAAGTAAATACCTTGCTGCAGCCGTCTAAACAGACCAGAGTTCCTGAAAACACGAGCGTCATGAACCTTGCCCGGCCATCCGACATTGATGTTGGTAAAACGTCCCCTGTGGTCCACCAGTGCTTGCAGCACCATGGAAAAGTAGCCCTTTCTGTTAATGTACTGGCTGGCCTGGTGGTCCGGTGCCAGGATAGGGATGTGAGTTCCATCTATGGCCCCACCGCAGTTTGGGAATCCCATCGCTGCGAAGCCATCTATGATCGCCTCCAAGTTTCCCAGGGTCACTACCTTTGGCAGCAGTACATCAACGATTGCCTTGGCTACTTGCATCACAACAACCCCCACGGTAGATTTGCCCACCCCAAACTGGCTCGCGACTGACCGGTAGCTGTCAGGCGTTGCAAGCTTCCAGAGGGCTATGGCCACTCGCTTCTGGACAGTCAGGGCTGCTCGCATCCGGGTGTCATTGCGCTTCAGGGCAGGGGACAGCAACTCACAAAGTTCAAGGAAAGTTCCCTTCCGCATGCGGAAGTTTCGCAGCCACTGTGATTCATCCCAGACCTGCAGCACTATGCGGTCCCACCACTCAGTGCTTGTTTCCCGTGCCCAGAATCGCCGTTTCACAGCATCAACATGACCCATTGCCACCGTGATGTCCTCGGCGCTGGGTCCCCTGCTTTCTGAGAGGTCTGTGCTACTCTCAGACTTCAGGCCATCACCGCGTTGACGTAGCCTCCTCGCCTGACTTTTCTGCATCTGCCTCAGGGCAACCTGTATGATAAGCTGCGAGGCGTTGAGAGCGGCCACAACTGCAGCGATGGTTGCAGCGGGCTCCATGCTCACAGTGCTGTGGCGTCCGCGCTGTCAATGACTGGAAAAGTGCGCGAAATGATTTCCCGCCGGCGCTTTCAGGGAGGGAGGGAGGGCGGGAGTGATGGACGGATGACGACAGTTACCCAAAAGCACCCTGGCCCCTTTTTTTTTTACCCAGAAGGCATTTGCGGCTCCACCCAGAATTCCAATGGGCGGCGGGGACTCCGGGAACTGTGGGATAGCTGCCCTCAGTGCACCGCTTCCAATGTCGACGCTTTCCCCGTTAGTGTGGACTCACAAAGTCGAATTACTGTCCTTAGTGTGGACACACACGTTCGACTTTGCAATATCGATTCCAAATATTCGATTTAAGTAAAATCGAACTACTCTCGTAGTGTAGACAAGGCCTGAGGGCAGAATTTGAACTTTTCTTCAGTGTACTCTCTCAGCTGCAATCTTTCAGTGCTTGGGATATAATTCAAGGCAGCTTTTGGCTTGGATATAAATCATTTGATGAAGTTTTTATGTCAATGTTCTTACTGAATTGACATATGCATCTTATTTCTGGTCTTCTTGAGGTTATGCCCATACGAATAGCTTCTGTTAGCACAATTAGGTAGACCGATATTATGAGCAAGACAAGCAGCATACTTACCTATCAAATTTTATGTAAAGAGCAAGTTGGTTATAAGTGACAAATGTATGCATGTTCCCAATTTGTGCCATCAAACTCCGGATAGAATTATGCAAATTTTGCAATTTCTGTTTCACAGAAGTTTGTATGAACTTGTTTGCACCAATTAATTCCAGGTAGTTTCACACGATGCTCCCGTCCACCCAGTGGAATTAGCAGTAACTTTGCCTGAGCAAGGAGCAGAGGTCAAGGCACCTTTCACCTATCAAATTCTGTACTATTCCTACTAAACTACTAAGATTTAACAAACTGCTAAAACCTTATTTCAGCCAAATCCAAATTCTGAATATTTCTTAGACTCCTGGGACATGATCCAACGCCCAGTGAAGTCAATGGAAAGCCTTCCATATACTTTATGGGTCACTGAATCAAGCCCATGGACAGTGTTCACATGAATCTTCCCAACACCCATTTTGGAAAGCTGGTTTAAAACATTTGCTCACCTTAGTAAAGTCTGGATTAAATAGAATTAAATGAACCTTCACCTTGTTTTGCCAAAACCTTGAATTATAGATTTCACATCGGGTTCTTCATTTCTTTAACACCTTGGCCAAGTTTATAAACTTAATTTTTAACCCCTGCCAAATCCCCAATGACTTTTTGCTCCCTGCACCTGTCTCATGATCTGTAGCATGAACTCCTATGTCCACGCAGAGACCCACACTGGCTTCTCATGATGCAGGATTGGGGTCTAAATAGTCACACCCAAAATAAGATCAAGTGCTTTTCAATGAGCATTCAAAATGGCACTTGCAAAATATATTTGTGCATGCCTTTGCATTTTTCACTCTCTCTGCAAATTTAGTACAGACGAATCTTGGACAATGTAATGACATTGCTCCAGATCCTTCACTATCACCATTGCAAAGCAGCCTGAAAGCTGGCTAAACCAGCTCCCTCGTGGTTCTGCCCAGTTGGATGGAATCCCAGAGGTGGCGCTGAGTTGACATAGTGGCTCCAAGCTGCCTCTCTCCTAGCATACGGGGCCTGTCTGGAGAAAGGGAGTAGAGAACACCACTTTATAGCAGAAATAGTACAGAACTTCACTCGCAGAAAGTTTAAGGTCATCTTATGCTAAAATCAGATGATATTCCAATTGCAAACACATGTGGCTGACAGAAAAAAAAGATCCTGCATCCAGGAATTCAGATAGGCCTGTGAACATGATATTAATACTACAGTTAGATAGAATCTCTTTGTCTGTCAAGGCCTGGTCATAAAACAGGGGAAAATGGACAGATAACTTCTTGACTGAGCAGGTCAATTACTTTTGTTACCTAGGCTCATACACCAGCAGTATATCAATATTTGTGGTCAAATATTCCCTCTTAAATCCAGAATGAATAGCTTGTTTTTTGAAACACTATATTATAGTAGAAGTTAATGGAAATAGTTATTGGAGCAACTCTCAGGCTGCTAAGATGGACACTATTGAGGGGCTGGGAAAAAGCCCTGCTTACAGTGAAGTGGAGGTAAAAGGGCTGCTGAGGTAACTGCAATCAGATAGCTAGATTAGAGGCATGACTGGGTTCCCTAAAGTCCACACAAATTCTCAAGAAGGCCTCATATATACAATGCAAAGGCAATGTGTCGGCTGCTGCTTTTATTCTGACGGTTTCAGGAGTTTTCCTATTTCTTCCTCTACTCACATTCCACAGATGGAAGGCTTGGTGAAAGTCCGGAGTCTGGTATTTCCTGCATTCCTGGGTACACAAGAGTGTACAAAAAATTTTACACTCCCATAATATAGGAGGTAAATAAAGACTACAGATTTGCTGCCAGCAGAAGACTTGAGCGGAACTAGTCGGAACATTTTCAGTGAAATTAAATTTCACCAAATTATGCTCTTTCATGAAGATGTATCAGTTTTGACAAAGTTTCTTTTGGAGATCGGGAGGAGAGGGGAAAGAGGGAGGAGAAAGACAGCCCCCTCTCACTCTCACTCACACACACACACACACACACACACACACTCAGCACATCCCAGGCCAAGTCCTAATCACCATGCTACCTACCTACACATCTTCCCAAACTGGAAAATTCAGGATTCAGTCAGAAAAGATACAACTCTGTTTTTGCAAATATGTTCAAAAGGTTTTGGAACAAAAACAAATTCTGAAGCCTTAAAAGTTGACATGACAACGAAGTGTCATCATCTGGTCAACTGTAGACTTAAGTCCTCATTTCAAATAGATGGAACAGAAGTACCAATAGGGGAAGTCCTGCATGTATTTTATCATGTTTTGGGTTGTTGGATGGGGCGGGGGAGCATATGGAACAAATTACTTAAATGAAGTAGGTATAGCCAAAAAGGTTTTAAAATAGTGGCTAGAAGTTTTCTTAAATCAATCTGGATTTAATCTTCAGGAGTCTGAGAGCAGTGTACTCTAAACCTGTAGAACATTTTTCCTAGTTTCAACTATTACTTAATTGATATTTCTGCCTCATTCTCAAACTTCTCTATTCTCTGTAAAAATGACAGCTGTAACTTCCATAAAACCTTGATTTGATTCAAGCCACTTGCTAAATTTATTGCTAGCATTTCCAAAACAAGATTAAGGAACACCCTGCCATCCTGTTCATAGCTTAAACATAAATTGTACTTCCCGACACAGAAATTAAATGTGCTTGTTGGATAAGGTGGCCAATTGTAAGAAGATTTATATTAAGTGCAAATCTGTGACAGACCAGCATAATGAGCAGTCTTAAGTATTTATTGCTTTTTTTTAAGGACACCTCGCCAATTTCACCTTTGCATTTGATAATAATTCATAAAATCTACCAGATTCCATTTTCCGGTATGAACAATATACTGTGAAGAAAAATAGCTTTGAGCTTCTATTTGAAAATAAATCTGATCTGTATCTCTTTACTCGAACTATTAACTAGCTAAACAAAACTCAGCTATTATTTAAAATTGCCTCACCAAAAATACTTTCATTTGATTCCTTTCTCACAACAGGGTTTTTAATTTGCTTTATACATTATTTCAGTTATTGCACCCACATTTACACCACAATGGTTATCACTACTATTTGTAGAGAAAGCTTCCTGTTGACGGTAAGAGTGAAATTGTAAATCTGGCAACTCTTTCTTGGCTATGATCAGTGACAAGAGAGGCTGTTTTAACTAAAGAGCTGAAAATGTAAACTTTTTTTTTTAAATGCTGAATTTGTTTAAATCAAATATTTTTAGTACAGTTTTAGCAGCCAGAGCCTGAAGTTTGAACCCACACCAAGTTCAAATACAGAGAAATGTTACTCCCTTCAGAGCAACGTGGTCACTGTTAGACTCATGGGACTTTGGTAGGATCCTCCCTGTTTCATCATGGCTGGAAGGTCCAGGTAGTGGTGGCTTCATTAGCTCAGACCCTGCTCCTCCTCTGACATGCCTCTGCATCAACGCTACATCTTATGATATCAGGGTGAGCAGCTTGCAGAGCTGGGCTCTTGGGCATTAGTAGGTTGCAGATCCTCTATAAAAAATCCTGCCCCTGTGGAGCAGAACTGCAGCTGTGCCCCTACATTTAGGGCTCTCCACAGCTGCAGAGGAGAGAACATGATTGTAGCCCAGGAAATCCACCCCCTGTATCTCCACCATCTTATCTGCAGACTTGCCATTTGCTCCTTTCCCAGTAGTGCCCAGAAAGTACCTATTATAGATGCAGTACAAATTACAGGGGGCTTCTCTTTTACTATTTACCACTATTTATGGTATTTGCAGTATTCCTTTCACTTGTAATGGAGAATTATTACAAACAAACAATCAGTTATGGCAGTAAACGACACGTTTTTAAGGACACCTGCTGCATTACATTTATTGAAATGTATGTTTTGTTTGGAGAGTCTTTTTTTGTCCACTGTAAATGACTGTCTCTAATAAGCAAATCCCTGTCCATAGACTACAATACAAATTTTCCTCATTAGTGTAAAGTGAGTGGCATTTTCAACTTTCATGGGGAGAGGCATTGCAAGAAATAAGAGATCAGTGTCTGAGAGCTAACTGCCTGCTCATTACCGCTGCCCTCACTGTGGTAGCTCATCAGCAGCTCTGAGAACGGACCTGTGATAGGATGCACAGGAACCAAACCTTCCTGTTGGCTAAACGACAGCTTGAAATACATACCAGACCCCTGCACTGGAGGACAGAACCTGCTAGCTAGATGTACCATTGGGAGAAGAGAAGAGAGTTATGGACCCCATCACTGAGGCGTAGGAGCAATTAATACCCCGTCACTGCCACGCCAGGGACAAGGAAGGGGCTGGGGTTTGTACCAATGTGCTCTCTCTGAACCGCATTTGAGGGCTTTGCATAAGATAACCGCTTCTGGCTAGCTTATTTCTGATACATCTGAAGCACCATCCCTCTATCAGCTGGAAAGGAGAAGGAACTTCCCCTCTGTATTCCCTCCTCCAAAACCTCATGGATACTGCAAGGGTTAGGGAGGGGTGTGTGTGCGGGGAGGGGTTGCTGGTACTATGGTTCTTCCCCAGAGCCCCCTGACTGCTGAGTGCCATCTACTGAGACAATTATCTGTTTATATTAAATCTCACTGCCAACACGACAATGGTATCATTTAACATTGGTACAGTGCTTTTCATCCCAGAGGATCCCCAAATGCTTCATCGACTTATGGCCAGTAGCTGTCTCAGAGTGTACGACTATACGGCAGTTTAGGGCAGAAATCAGAGAAGAGTTCTGCATCCAACTGAAACTATAGGGGGATTGTAGGTAGGCAAAATGTTATTATTCAAATTGCACTTTTGCCAAAATGCCCAGAGCTAACATCTCTCCACTCGCAAAATGTTGCCCTTAACAATTCTGAGGGCATTCATCTCTTGACAGAGAGAAATGTCTTTGGAGAGTCATGCAGCTTGTACAACTCAAAAGCAAATAGAAAATTATTATAAATCCTGTTCCACATTTTTCATTCATTAAAACCGTGTGCGCCACGTTATTTCTAGGCATGATCAAATCGGTCTGGAAGAGCGCATTCTGTGACCATTCGCTCGGTCTCCTTATCTTTCCACACTGGACACAGTAGTTGTCTAGCTTTCCTCCACTTTGCCGGATGTCCTGGGGACAAGACAGGATTCCATTTTGGCAAGGATCATGACTGAGGGAGGAAAGCTTGGGTGAGCAGCAGTGAAAGAGAGCAGAGAACGTGTGGGGGACGGGAGGGAGTGTAGGAGGAAGAGTTGCCATTGCTACCGCCTCCCCTTCCCGGAAAAAGCAGAGGCAATGGCTGGAGAGGCACCCACCTAGGGGACCACATTTCAGAGCCAACAACACAGGAGACATCATGCTATGTGATCCTGCCTTTTAATCACAAGTACCCAAAGCCTTCACTTATATCCGGCCATCTAGATCCCAGGACAATATCACTGGGAGTGTGGAAAGAGGTTAGTAACCACAAAACAAGCTCCGTAATCTACAGCAGGAGAAGAAAAGAAGTATGGGAGGAGGGAGCTGAGGAACAAAAGAGAAAGTCAGCTTTGACTTGGGTTGCACCAAAAAAATAGTTAATTTCTTTGGGTCCCAACACCTACAGCCAAGCACCATCAAAACTATAGGATGACTCCTTTTTCTTGCATTTTCCAGATTAAATCACGTCTCTCTACCAACAGATCACAAAAGAGCCGAATGACTCGCTCAAAGGAGCATAGCGGGAACAATGAAAACAACAGGCCAACTCCAACTAGCATTTTGAACAACAGTCTGAAGGACTAAGAAGCTCAATTTTTTCCTTTTTAAGAGGAGAGCTACAGATGTACCTTAAAGAAGGCTTTTCATAGTAGAGAAAACTGCAAACGTCCCATGTCACAGCTTGGCTGGCCTCTGTGATTAAAGTAGGTTCCCATTTGGGCTAGTTAAGGGGGCAGGACTGCACCTGGGCTATAAGGGGTCAGAGGGAGTTTCAGTGAGGACAGAACTGGAAGGGAACAGACCTGGCTGAGACAGAGCCAGGAAACTGGAGGGAGTGAGAAAGGCTCCTGCAAGAAAGACCCTTACTTTGGGGGAGTTTGGAGGCCGGAGCCCAGTGAGCAAGAGGCCCCTGGGGCAGGGTTGCCAACTTTCTAATTGCACAAAACTGAATACCCTAGCCCTGCCATTTAAAATGGCCAATAGCTATAAGAATCTTGCCAGTGACATATTGTGTCAGTGAGTTCCACAGGCTAATTATGCACTGTAGAAAATAATTTCCTTTGGGCTCCCTGAATATCCCCTTATTCACAACCCAGGGGAAATAATACTTTGTAAGTGTCAGGCATTCATTATCCTCCTCCTAAATGAGCTGGCTGTAGTTAGAAACATGGAATTAAAATAATTAGGTAATATAGAGGCAATGTGTTCTTAAATTCCACCTAAAAGATTTACTGAAGGTATTTTTTGGAGGGCTACATACATCTTGATTGCATAGACTCCCCTCCCCTTTCCACAGCACTGTTGCACCACACCGAATCACCAAGCTATTCAACAGCCAAGTTTTAAAGTGCATTTTTGGACTTGACATTCTGCCTTTCTAGCTAGTACATGTAGCTCAATCATAGCTTCCTCGGGCTACTTGCAAATAGCTACTAACCAGAATATGAACTCTGGTGAACAGGCTCTTTTCAGGCTCACTTGGAAAATCTCACAAGCTCACTGCTGTTTTCCCCCAAGACTCAGGAGCAAAAGGAAGTCTTAACGCTGCCAATACTTATACATTAACTCCAGTTGTTTTATGTGAAACAGAGAAACACACACACACACAAGTGGGAACAGAGACTAGCATTCCAAAATAAAAATAGCATATTTAAGGGATTAATTTCAATTTTGATCCTAGTGATTTCTGTGTTGCATTTATTAATGTTCCGTGTCAGCTACTCTGCATGGACAGACTCCTTTATTTTTAAATAAAAAGATGGAGCTTGAACACTATGTGGAGTTTCCCAGCCACTCACTCCTCCATGAGCTAAATGTAGCGACATCACTTAAAGCAAATTGTGCCCTCTCTCTGCCCTCAGCCAATAGACACTGAATTTTTATGTGAAAACATTTTCAGGGCTGTTCTGCATTTATTGCCCTCCTTTCAAAGAACAGGGGAAATCCAGACCCCAACAAAGTTCAATCTTTTCCACAATGCACTCTCTGAATTCAGTCAACAAAATTAATCCATGCCCAACAATTCTGCAGAGTACAATAACAACAAGCTGGTTACACAGATGGGGATGCATTTGGAATTTAAATGAGTTCCCGTTACTCTTGCTCTCTCAAAACGTACACCGTGCTGAAGGACCCTATCTAATGCTTTTTAAACACTGAAAAAAAAATCAATTTTTTAAAAAGTATATTAACCCCTCTTCTGTTACTATGATTTGTCTCCCAGAGGAAAGAGTATTTCTTGGAATTTCTTTTGCCACAAATAAAGGCACTCATCAAAGATACATTTTACTCTGGTTGTCTTGACAATCCCTTGTGATTAAATGGCTCAGAATAAATACCTGCAGTTTATCATACATTTAGAAAAATAATGAAAACATGAAATTTTTGCAATAGGCTCAATTATTCCATCTTAATTTGGTCTGTTCTGCATTTTTTGGTAGTAGTATTTATAGTGTGGTAGTAGCAAGGAGCCCCACTAATGGAGCAGGGACCCCACTGTTCTACACACTGTATATTGGGAGAGGGATAGCTCAGTGGTTTGAGCATTGGCCTGCTAAACCTAAGGTTGTGAGTTCAATCCTTGAAGGGGCCACTTAGGGATCTGGGGGAAAATCAGTACTTGGTCCTGCTAGTGAAGGCAGGAGGCTGGACTCAATGACCTTTCAAGGTCCCTTCCAGGCCTAGGAGATAGGATATCTCCATTAATTAATTTATTTACAAAACACGGAACAGAATTATTGTGTATGTTTTCTTCTTTAAGTTGCTTTCCTATCATGTATGTCTCCCACTTTGAACCCATGATATTTAATATGAGCAGGGATGGCTGGCAGTCAATCAGACTGTAGTAGCTTTTTTACTGCATAATACGCTTGAACCAGTTACTAAAAAGCTCCTTTTTATTTACAATAATCACTAAAGTACAATATATTATTCCCTTGTTTTTCCCTGCCTCCAACCAGTGAAAAGATTATTCAGAATCTCACTTTGAGAAAGGCAACCATGGTCCATTCACATGGAAACTTCTGTTCAGTTACATTTCGAACCCAAGTCTATTCATCCACCTCTATGACCTCCTGAACTACAACATCAGGTTGTATATAGTTAACGTGCCTTAGACTCCCTTACTGCCTGTTTCACTAGGGAACTACTAAAATAGTGTTCATAAGGTAGGGTCCCACCCTGTTCCCAGTCATTCTTACTCCTTATATTCCTCTAAGGCCTGGTATAAGTTTTACAGACAGATGAAGGAGTCTTCCCATTGAATTCAATAGGAAGTGGGTCAGGTCTTTAAATAGATCATTCAGATATATCTGTACACAGGCAGACCCACAAAAAACAAATACCCAGCCTGATCTCAAGAGGGGCCATGTACTTACAAATCCCATTGACCTTATTGTATTTTGAGAGAGAAGTAAAATACGGGATTGAAATGAAAAATTAAATAGAGATCTGAAATAATGCCATCAGCTCTCCTGGTGAAGCTAAATCTTGCAGCTCTTATTCCTGTTGCTCAAGCAAAACTCTCATTAGTATCTGCAGAATTTGGCCCTAAAATTATGACCCCCCCCCAAAAGAAAGAAAAAGCATCCCAGAATCTACAGCCAGCATTTTAATAGTAAAAGCTGAGCACCACTCATGGGGGCAGCAGAATGCTTTCCAAGACCGAAATATTAAATCACATTTTCTCTGAAATCTTGGCTTTGACAATGAAAGGGGGGGGGGATCCCCACTCTCATTTGCTTGGTTCTTCCTTATGGGCTCCTAGAACACCTTTCCACATTTTCTTGTAAAGGAAAAAGGAAGAACTGTGGTAATTTAATACTTCTTCTTCTTCATGAACCACTCTCAGCTCTTCTGTATAAATAACTACTTGCTCTTATTAGGCATAACACAGAGAGAAATACATTCCATTTGGATCGGTGTCAGTGTGAAATCCTTGGAAAAATCAACTTCTGTCTCTCACTCTTACTTTTCCAACAAGACTCTGGTATTTCCCCCTGAACTGTTGTTTTGACAACAGGGCCACCAAAGAATCAAGAACAGAAGAGTACTGCCCTCCCTTTGGGTGTCGGCCCCCATCTTTCCTTCCATAACCAACATATCCAACTATTGCATTCATTTCAGCACAGCACATACCTATCAGCATGTAGGACAAATTCTGCTGCTCCACTGGGGCTGCTATCACTACTACCTCTAGGAAGTCTGGAGGTGTCGCTTTGATATATACCTTCCTAGAGCGTGAGAGTCTTGACAAATCAATACATCGTGCCACCATTTTTGTGTCACCAGGCTAGCCCTTTCCTTATATTTCTAATGCACCTCCATTGCTTTTAACCAAAGACTAGTCCAGGAGTTATCTGAAGAAAACTGCATTTCTCCAAAGCACCTATGACAATGGGTCAATCGTGTTCTTGCCTAGATCTGCAACTTACCTTGAGATCACTAGGAATTGCATGAAGACAGGGACAGAACTTGACCTAGTGCATATTGTTTTCCTGCAGTTTTATAAATTAAGTACAGTAAAGAGTCATGCACTAGTGCAGGCCTGCACAACTCGTAAAGCGGCGAGGGCCATATTACTCCAAAGAAAACAACTGAGGGCCGAAACCCCCCAAGCGCTGCCAACCCCCCCCCACTGCCACCCAGCCCCCCTGAAACACAACACCCCCCCCTCAGCACCGCCCACCCCACGGAAACAACCTCCCCAGTGCCGCCGAACACCCCCTCCCCGCACGCCATCTGCTCCACGGAATTAAACCCTCTTCCCCAGCGCCGCCCCACCGAAACAGCAGTATTGAACCTCGGTAATATGTTATAGTGGCCCCTAAGGTAGTATAATTAAGGTAAAAAAAAATGTCTTTTTGCTAGAAGTAGAATAAGATCTCCCCCCCCACTTTGTAATCGATTGCCCTGTTGAATGAATGAGGTGTGAATGAGGAAGGCGTGGAAGGCAGGCACCTCTGGACAGCTGCAACGCTTGGAGAGGGCAGGGCCAGCTCTAGGATTTTTGCTGCCCCAAGCAAAAAAATTTTTGGCCGCCTCCCCTTTCTTTTTCATGCCCCCAGCCCCACCCCAACTCCACCCCTTCCGAACCCCTTCCCCAAATCCCCAGCACCGCCTCCTCCCCTGGCGTGCCGCATTTCTCGCCCCCATTGCTTCCTACAGGCCCCCCATGACGTCCCGCCCTAGCTCGCCTCCACTCCACCTGCTCCCCCGGGCATGCTGCCGCTCCGCTTCTCCCCCATCCCTCTCAGGCGAGGGAGGGGGAAGAAGTGGAGCAGCAGCGCGTTCAGGGGAGCAGGTGGAGCAGAGGTGAGCTAGGGTGGGGGGGTGCAGGAAGTAAGGGGGGGGTAGAGGAACCACTCCCTGTTCCAGCTCACCACTGCCGCCTCCCCCGAGCGCCCCGCCACTTGGCTTCTCCTCCCTCCCAGCCTTGTTGCGCAAAACAGCTGTTTCGCGCGCAGCAAGCCTGGTAGGGAGGGAGAAGAAGCGGAGTCCTCCCGGCTCACCTACTCATTCCCTGCCACTGCCCGCTCGCTCACCTACTCAGCCCCCCTCCCTCACCCACCGCTTGTCTACTCACCCCCCCCTCCGCCCGGGGGCCGCACAGTGAGCCCATCTACTCAACCCCCGCGGGCCGCACAATGAGCCCACGCGGGCCGCATGTGGCCCCCGTGCCGCATGTTGTGCAGGCCTGCACTAGTGGTCTGAGCACAGGACTGGGAATCCGGAATACCTGAGTTTTAATCACAGCTCGCACGATGCCCTCTTGTCTTGGGCAAATCACAATCCTGCCTCTGTTTTGCCAACTCTGAAACAATGATGATAATATCCACTATCTATCTGAAATTAATATGTTGGGATTTATGTATTAGTTTCATAAATAAAACAACACATTTGAGTAGGACCTACAGAAATGTTTGAGCTATTGTTATCCTTTTCCATGGTGTTATCCTTTCCTATAAGCACCCGAAGCCCAGTCCTGCAAGCACTCTGTCTTGATTCTCCCATTGATTTCAATGGAATTTCTATTCACAGAGTGCTTTCGGGAAGTCTCCGTGCCTAGTCATCAATGGTGTTGATAATCAGAGCAGCACATCATCAATGGGCAAACAAATAAGTATATAGTGGAAAATAAAACTTGTAAAGTGTGTTGGAAAAATCCTATAATGGGGGAACAAATCAACATTTGCCAGCAATGCTAAAGGATAAAATCAATGAAGAAAAAGTTATTTAAGTTTCCCATCCTATATTACAAACAACAGGAATTAAACAGAAAAAAACAACAAAATACCCACGTACACACAGGCCTATATTCATATATAAATGTGACTCCCTCCTTTTAAACCCACATTTTAAATTAGGAAGAAAGGCCACAAGTGAGTGACTTGCTGATTGCAGTGTGAATTTAAGACTTGTCTAATCATTGCTGACATGTACACTTGTAATTTCAGCAGCTTCAATGAAAACAAAAAACAACCCCAAAACTTGACAATGATCATTGGGTCTTCCAGAGTCTCTTGTAATATGCACTATTAACCGGCAGAATTTTTGATTGGTTTGTTTCTGTTTATTTAACTGCCTTCATAAAATAATATCAATGGTGATGATAATACATATAAGGATAAAGAGTATTCTGCATCAGGACAAGACATGAGTGTACAGTATACAAGAGACATGGTGTTAAGTTCAAGCAGAACTCTATCTAGCTCAAGACACTTTAAATGGCTTTCTGCAGAACCTAAGCCCCACGAAGGAGCCTATACTGGGTACACAAAAGACCGAATGTGCATAGAGGGGACACTTTACTGACTGCACAGGAGGGAGTTGCAGAATGGCTTATGCACATGTACACTTTGTTCCTGGTCTCTCCCTATCCCTTCTGCTTGAGTGACACAGGGAGCAGGAGTTATCATAGCTCTAACGCTGCTTAGCAACTTCAAGAAGAAAAAAGCAGGAGACGCGCCCACCCTAGGCTATAATCGACCCTGTTGGCTAACCTATTTCCTCGGGAATACGGCCCTCAAGTACTGCAAATGTGGATCTCAGTTTGGACTAAACTGAACTTTTAGGACTAGACTGGGGCCCTTGGATTTTACGCCAATACATTCCGCATGTAGAAACAGCAGCCCCTGTGACACTGACCCCACCCTTGTTGGCCCAGAACACAGAGAGTCTTTTGCAGAGTGACAACTATCAGAGGGGTAGTCGTGTTAGTCTGGATCTGTAAAAAGCAACAGAGAGTCCTGTGGCATCTTTAAGACTAACAGATGTATTGGAGCATAAGCTTTCGTGGGTGAATGCCCACTTCGCGGGATGCAAGAGTGAGTGATCCACACAGATAGTAAGTGAGAGGGGTGTTCTCTTTGTATATATGTAAATAGTTAGCTAAAAGATAAGGTACCAATAGATAGTGCTCAAGAACATGTGGTTTTGTAGGACCAAAAAACCCCCCAAACCTTATTGTGCACCCTAAATAGAGAATGGGAGAGGGGGACAATCTTGCCCCACCAGCGTTGAAAGGAATTGCTTAGCCCCTCCTTTAAGAGGGTACATTGCAGTATAGCTTAACAGGTATAATTAAAATAAAATGTTACGAAGCATGGTGCAAAAATACATGTTTATTGGAAGTTTCTAAGGAAAAATCTTCCCCCTCCCCAGTTTCCTACCAACTCTTTGCTTCTTTTTTAAGCAAGGCATGAGTCTCTGAAGCATTTTAACTGGACTGGATCGGGGACTGTGAGTTGGCAGTCTTTTTCTGGTCATGATGCAACTTGTACAGAACAGGCTGGATGAACCTCAAGTGTGCAGCTGTTTACTTTACAATTTTATTTTTTACATTATGAAAGTTTGTGATCTAATTAGCCATTTTATTTTATAAAAATACTTTTTGGCACCAGCAGACTCTAAATGACTCAAATGTGGGAGGAGGGGTGCGTGTGTTAGTATAAGTGGGGAGTAATGTGTGTTCAACATGAGCATTCCACTTCATTTTCACAGACATTTCAACCTGAAGGCAGAGGCAGATTATGGGTTTGTGGGGCCCTGGGCCCCTCCCCACCCCTTCAGCCTGAAGTCCCCGCTGACCCTCCCTGCGCTCCTGCCAGGGAGCTGGGTCAGGGCACGGGGGCCAGTGCTGGGCAGGGAGCAGGGCCAGCCCCCACACCCTGACCCCACTCCCTGGCAGGAGCGCTGGGCTGGGCGGGCCGAGTGGGTTGGGGCATGGGGGTTCCCATTTTTCTGGAGGCCCCCAATTGGCTGGTGCTCAGTGGTTAATCTGCCACTGCCTGAAGGCAAATCTAATCTAGTTGTGCATGGCAATTGGTGGTAGGATATCAAGCCATTAACATCCAAGGCACTGGCTTAAATCTAGCTAAGAACAAATAATAACCAACATTTGATACTTTTGAGTGGCCTATGTGAAATTAGTAGATGGTCTCAGATCCCATTCCTGGCACAGAAAAGTCTTCAAAACAAAAGGCCCATGTGCTTTTTGATGGTGCTAGTTACCAATCGCGGCAAAGAGGTCAGGGATAAAATAGGCATAAAGACTAACATATCTTCTTGCACCTAGAGCTGTTCTCTGATAAATATCCAGAAGAAGTGAAATCCTTCAAGTCAATGTCAAAACTCCCACTGACTTCTCTGCGTCCTGGATTCCACCCAAGATGTCTGGAAAAACAGAAACTTTTTGTCTCCAGTGCAGTCAATCCAACTGCTTTTATAGATCACCAAGATAAAACTTTCTCCTGTGTGCAAAGAACTTGCACGTGGCGTGGACAATGCTTAAGTCCCACTTACGCTCAAAATAAAGTTTAAGTGGGACTTAAGAGACACACAAACCCTGGACAGGGTCTTTGCAGAGTGGGTAATAACATGCCCAATAGATTAAAACATGCTCATCACACCCTCTAAGCACAACACATACATCAACAAGGAAAATCATCTCAATTAAAATAAATGAGCTGACTTTGGTGCATATTTTATTCATTATTTTCACATGATAAAACCAACGCATTAAAGTGTAAATTAGCTATAGATCTTCTGCATAGTTAAAATAATATATCTGATCTTAATTCACAGGGTCATTCCTATTGGCTGAAATCCTAGATTTATCTAGAAGGGATAAACGTTAATTTTGGGGTGAGATTTTATGGGTTTATTTATATACAAGTGGTCTGTAGAAAATATAATTCTATCACATAATGATCAGAAACACTAATTATGCTGGGATGCATGTCCCAGGGCTGCAGAATTCCATTGGGAATGCAGTATTATTAGCATTCAGTGACATAATATGATTGCATTAAAAGCCTAATTCATGTAACCTGAGGCAAAATCATGACATTGGAGAGCACCTTGAAAATGAGTAAGAAGCACTTTTTTTAAAAGGCTATCTTAGTGCAAAAAGTGCCGAACCGTGTCGTGAGTAACTGACAGAAAATGTGGCTGAGCTTCAACTGACAGTGGTTGATAATGGGAATAAAGAACTTTTTCACTTCAAATAACCATCTTTCTCTCTATATAATATACATAACTTTGATGACACACAAGCATATTTCTTGATATTTTTAAAAAACATCTTAGTATGTTACTTAGTACTATTACGATTTGTATTACAGTAGCACTCCAACTGCGATCAGGTCCTCGCTGAACGGGGCACCGTACAGCCATATAGTCCTTGCAAACTAAATAGGCAAGCCCAGGAAAGAAATAGTTCCGTTTTGCAGGTAGGCAACTGAAGCCCAGGCGGCAATCGGTAGAGCTGGTAGAAAAAAAGCTGAATTTTCAAAATTTCCCAATGAGAAAAGTGATAGAAATGTTTGTGAAAATCTTTCCCATCTTTTGATGAGCTCTGGTAACTGATTTGCTGCACGTCACACGCAGAATCCGTGGTTGAGCCAGGAACTGATCCCCAGGCAGCACCTTAACTACAAGCCTCTTATTAAGGCCAGTGACCCTTCGTTACTGTTAAGACATAAAATATATTTCATAATATGTTTTAATGGCTCGATCGTGATTGGCAGAGGAACAGCTGTGCTGTGTGGGTGCAGTGTGCTCTCTCCAGGGTTCCTCTAAGACACATGAACAGGGTAAGGAAGCTTACTCGATCGCTTTCCAAGGGGTACAAGCTTTCTGGATAAACTGAGGCTCTCAATCTCCAGCACCCTCAAGCCAGCCACAGGGTTCTCATTGCTTAATGAGGCTAAGCATCAATTCACACTTACTTCCTCCACTTTCAAAAAGCCTGGTGGGCAAAGCTCTCAAAACGGCAATGAAAACAAAGTACTTTATTGTTAGATGCCAAGGGCATCTGAGATAGGATGTTCCGTAAACTGATATACAGTTTTTTCTTTCAGAGCGTAGGGGTGTGTGGTGTGTGGGCAAATAAACCTTTTATTGAAATTCTTATGTTCTTAAAACAGACAAGTAATTCTCTGTACTGTGAATCCACGGGAACTGGAATACATTTCTCTGAGGTGCATTAATGATGCCATATCTGCTCTCATATATGCTGTGTAAGAGTGACTTCCAGCTGAGAAAAGCAGAGCATACTGCAGCTCCTGCTGGTAAAGTCAGATGGAGGATTTCCTTTAGCTCATTTGGCAGAGCTGAAGGCCCTGATTTTCAATTTCCGTTGAGGTGGCGCACAGATAATACATAAAGGGTCAAATGATCAAAACCAGGGCCTGAACTGCCTGCTCAAATGTGCATTAAACACTGTGCCCACTGCAAACTTGCCATGTTCTGAAACAGTTTTCCAGAGCCGGTCTTGCAAACGGCTTCAAGCAGCATGGTCCGCTTGTCTTGAGGTGAGTTTTCAACAGTGGTTCTCAAACTTTTGTACTGGTGACCCCTTTCTCATAGCAAGCCTCTGAGTGCAACCCCCCTTATAAATTAAAAACACTTTTTTATATATTTAACACCATTATAAATGTTGGAGGCAAAGCGGGGTTTGGGGTGGAAGTTGACAGCTCGCGACCCCCCATGTAATAACCTCACAACCCCCTGAGGGGTCCCGACTCCCAGTTTGAGAACCCCTGATTTTCAACAACCTTCTGTCAAATACAAAGCATTGTACATCCTGACTGGCACCTGCTAGCAGTGCTGTGTTACCTGATACCATTCTCAAGATCAGTTGCTGGAAACTGATTGCAGAACCATGGCCAGTTTCCCAGTGGGGATGCAGCCTTAGGCACACAATTAATTGCATTGCATGGGTTTACATGCACAAGTTCAGCAGCCAGTTTTGGCCCACACCAGCTCCTGCCAATAGCTGGATTTCTGCCCACCATTTGTCAAATGCACTCTCTGTCATGGATGAATCCAGTACATGTTTCTTATGTAGCACTGTGCCTTTTAATTTAAGAAACCAACAACACATTTCTCTCCCACAAAAACATCATGAGCTGTATTCAGTATTTGGATACTAATTCCGAACTGAATTTAATCAACTGTCTTGATTTACTAAGCTTTAATGCCTTCTAAAGGAGGGTAATACATTCTATTCTATAAAAGGTTTTTAAACCACACTCATCACCGTAGTATCTGAGCGCCTTTCAGTAGTGCATTAAGCAATGTGACTAAACATCTGTCACATGTTGTTTGTTCTCTCCTTCTCTTCCCAGAGGGAGAAACATGTGCAGTGGGGTGTTTTGTTTGGTAGGTTCTGGGTTTGTTTTTAAATATATAAATATATAAATATACGTGTTACGTGTTTATGTTAGAGAAGGCAGGGGCAAAGAAATGTGCTATGCATTTGGAGTGAAAAGTGGTGAGATTTGTGATGGCCCTTGGGGGAGTTCATTCCACACACTCAGATCACCCCCGGAGAAAGTTTTGTCTCCCACTGCCGTCTGGGAAGTAGCTTTTTCCTCATCTGGTGCCCCCTTCCATCAGTTGCTCATGCTATGGCCCCTCTCTCCATGACTTGGAATGCTCCCTCTTTGTGATCTGGCCAGAACTAGATAGTCCCTTTTGGGGTAACAATGTTCCACTGGACAAGCTGTCTGTATGCCGTCTCAGGCAGCCTTCTGTTCCAGCTCCAGATATATGCCACTTTGCCAATGGATGGTAGGGGAAGCTGGGCCCACCCACAACTCTGGGTTCCAGCTCAGGGGGACCCTATGACTCGCAACCTAGGTCTTCTCAGTCTCAGTCCTGGTTGCTGTTTCTCTGGACTCCTTCCTACCCCGCCTCTCCATCCCTGGGTCTACCACTGGAGCATCTTCTGCTTCATGTGACTACTTCAGCTTCTTGTAAATCTTCCTAGTCCAGGGCAGGACCCCAGGGCTTATGCTCTCCCTGGATCTCCTGCTTGCCCCCCTTAGGGAATGACTGCAGACCTCCTCCCAGCAGCCTCTTCCTCCTCTCACTTCCTGACTTTATACTCCTATCCCAGCTCCTCCTCCAGCTGGGCTACATCTGCCATTAGTGCTCATCAATCCCTGGCTTCCCTCCAGGTGCAGCATTAAGGTTAATTGGCTCCTTCTGGCCCACGTTAAGCTGCTCAGCGCTTGTGTGATATGGATACCCCATCACATCTGCGTTATTCTGATTGTTGAGAGTTCCATTGTGCCAGATGAGCATAGTTGTTGAACAGGGTCTTCATCCTGAAGCTTTAGATGGTCTTGTAGATACATTACAAAACTTTCAATCCATCTTTAGAAAATTTGATCATTTACTTCGTTAAATCAGGAAAATATATAGGACTGCTAGTTGGAGCATTTGCTAATTCTTATATGCAATCGCATGACAGTGAAACATGCCATAAAAATGCATTTACTGTTTCATGTGAAACACTTAACACAATATTCTGAATGAAAATATTAGCTACAACCAATGAAAGGTCCTCTCAAATTTAGTACATGCAATAAGCTAAGAAGAAAAATATTCCAAATATACCAGAAGATTTTATACGTCAGTGATCTGCTTATGAGAAACGGAGGCCTATTCATGCAAGCTGCAGTGTTACTGATAAAAAATGGATATCCCATAGCATTGCCAATAGCAGTGGGAACTAATTGGCCTGAGTTTACTCCTGCTGACTATCCTCTGTTCAGTTTGGCTCTCTCTGGAGGACCCAATCAATCTCAAGCCCAAGCTACATCTGACCCATAGGCAGCTGCAATTAAAAAAACTCCTGCTTGCTTAAAGGTAGGAAGTGAATGAATTTAAGATGATCTGAGCGAGGAGAGGGGACTTCAGGCTTCTCATAGTGCACAAGAGGTTATATCACTACAGACAATCCTGTTCCTTCTATCTACTGTTTCATTTTGCCTAAGACATTTTGGTAAGTAAATAGAGCAGTTTAGATGGCAATTGTCCATTGGAACAACTCCATTCAGACAGATATAAGCAGATATAGTTCTACTGTGGTTTACAGCAGCTGAGCACCTGCCCCATCATTTTAAAATAATTCACTGATACCCAGTTTAATGGAACAATACTTCCTTGACCTAAAACTGAAAGCAATGTCTATGCCCACAGGACATTGACCAATAAATTGCCAAATGGATATCAAAGTGCAACAGGAAGGCAATCCAAAAGGAAAGATCTCAGAATAAACAGCATATTATGATATATTTAGGAGATGACATTGCAAAGCACAGAAAAGACACAGGGGAAATATACATTCTCTGGTGCGAAATCAATGTCTAGTTAGTCTTCTCATGGTAGGCCAGATTTTGTTTGGCTGTGCAAAAGAGGGAGAGCGGATAAGGGGCTACTTCCCTCCCCTGTGTGTGACCTGCAGAGAATTGCAGAGACACAGGCAACTTCAACTATATCTGTGAAACACAAGGGCTGCTCCTTCCCTGCTCCCCGCACCATGGCACGTGGAAGGGGGTCAGTCAGGGAGGAAGAGAAGCCATCCTCCCCTCCTTCTCCATGGACTAGCCAGCAGAGTCATGCAGGAAGAGGCAGAGAGCAAACTTCACCTCATCTAGGTAATGGGACGCCATGTGTTTGGTGCTTTGAAAGGCTCTCTGCTCTACTGGTGCTGATGTGACTCTGCACCACCTCTTGGTAGAAGCTGAGCCCATTCAAGCCCTGTGCCTTGTGATCCTTCTTGCAAGAACTCACACTGTTTATTGTACCTCACTAAATGACAAACAATGGGCCAAAATCGGTCCTGGTGTATGTGGGGTGACACTCCACTGGAGTTCACAACAGACCCGAATTGGGCACAATGGTTGCTAAATGCACTGTAGATACAAAACACAAATAGGACTGATTCAATGATGTCAGGATGTTATTGCCTCCAGACAAAAGCTGCCCTTTTAACAGTTCAGAGGCAAATCTAAAGTAGTTAAATAGTCAGGAAAGAAAAGTATTAGCAGAGATAGAGAAACTCAGATTATCCGGTGCATTTTTCAGAGGTCTAGTTAAAAAGTAAAATAAACCACTTAAAATGGATATCAAACTTCAAAACTGTAACCAATAACTCAGTTATGCTCCAATATAATCTCTCAATTTCAGATACTCTCTAAAATTATGTGATTTAATCCCTTGTAGGATAGCAGTGTGTCTTCCGTGGGCAATGAGATCAGCAACCAGTAATTCATATTTCAAGCTGGTCATTCCTTTGGCCAACTATAAATCCTCCTGATTGTACATTTTTATGTTTTCTCTGTTACACATAAAGCAAAGAGACACACCAAACAATCAAATAATAAATTTAGGAAGTGAAAGAATAGGAATGGCTTTGGACAGCCAAGGCATTACATATCTATGTTATTTATATAACCAAGCAATAAAACATTAAAAAAAAATCTACAGATACAGCAATTGATATTCTGTGCTTAAAATGCAAAGGTTGTATAAATACATGGATTTGGCTGGGTTTATTTGCCTCCTCTGAAGCTAACACAATACATTTTCCAACAATTAAATGCTGTTTTCCATCTGCATTTTAACTACAGAGAATAAGATGTTTTCCTGGAAAGTTACATCAAACCTCTTAACAACCTGTACATGTCCAGTTTTGGAGCACTTTAAAAAATATACACAAATTCCCCTTACACTACCACAAGAAGGAAGTACGGTAATTAGCATTTAGTACAGTAGCAATAAAACAGAACAAGATGGAAGCAATTCAACTCTTGCCCAAACTAGTAAGTTTTCCAATTCAATTAGGCATTCACTCTCTGTTTTGGTGGCAGCTCCCACCGAGCAGAACTCCCGGGTTTAATGGTGCAATGACTATGAACCAAACAGTCTTATTAAAAGTAGAATCCTTTCAGAGTCCAATTTCTGGGCTCTGTTATTCCCTTGAAGTTCCTTCACAGAGTTAACAATTGTATAGAACAAACTCTGGAAAAAATACAAAACCAAACTTCAAGGCTAATGAAAACGCACATTCTGATTTTCGAGTTTTACATTTCAACCACCAGTTGAAAGACAGGGAGTGACTTTCCTTGGGTTCCAGGCTCTGGGGAAACAAGATCAAATACTGAAAAGTCCACGAACACGTAAATTAATTGAATAACATCTTGTGTAGCTGAACTTGAAATTTACAAACCATGCGCACCCTGCCATACAGCCACAGTTCAACAAAATTCAGCATGACAGTATGTAGCTCCAGTTGTTGTTCCCCTCCCCCTCCCTTACTCTCTCTTTGTATAGCGACTTTACTTTTTGATTCTTGCTACATCTAGATATTAGATGGTTCTGCAGGGTATTAAAGTTTCATTTAGTGGCTAAGTAGAGATATTTAAGAGCAGGACAATTTGGGACCATGCTGGTGAGAAAGGCATTGTTACCACAATACACATTGTACATTGTTTCTGGATGCCTATGGCTTGTAAACAAGAGAATCACACTTTTATATCTTGAGCAGCTCAATGCAATATGTAGACATTCTATTGGCACAGCAGCATCTTGGCTTACCTCATCAATTCTGCTAAGAAAATATGTGCAAAGTTCACTTTTATCATTTTTTTTAAGAGCTGAGAGAAGTGAATTTTAATATCTGGAGGCTTCAGAAGACTTCCAATTTTTATGTTTATGTCAGTCATCGGTTATTAGCAGTTAAAACTTTGTTTAAAATGTGATAGTTCAAGTAATGAAGGTTATTACTTAAAGCAGAACCATCTCATGGTTAGAGCAGGAATTGGGGCTTTAGCACACTTGAGTTTTATTCCCAACTCTGACACCGACTCACTGTGTGACCTTAGGCATTTCACCTATCTTCTTTATGCCTCTGTTTTCATATCTATAAAAGAGGGCTAATAATCCCCACTTTTGTAAATTGCTTGAAATCGCTGGATAAGAGACATCGTATAATTGCAAAGCATTATCATCACCACATAAGGTTGGGGGAGGGATGTTTGATTGGTTTTTTATTTCTTTTTTCATGTTGGCATCCACAAAACAAATTACCAGGACTGAGGATCCACAGACATTTACAAACCAATTCTGCTTTTAATGGAATATAGCTGCCTCTATGCCATTTGGAGGTGCCCCTTACAGAACGGGACTGGGTTAAGGTGGATTAAAGCATACACAGTGGGCCCGAGGATCTGGCTTAACCTGTTTGACCTGCACTGGTGCTGGCACAGACCACCTGCTTTTCATTAAGGGCCTGATCCAAAGCCCACTGAAATATCTTGCAAGACTCCTATTAATTTCACTAAGGTTTGGATCAGATCTTTAATGGTTTCCATAAAAAGATCAGTATTTTTTTTCTTTTGGTATTATCACTCATTGATTTGCTTTTACAGCCCCACTTCATTTTACTCTCACTTTGGCAACTTCAAGTGGCAAGACTGTCACTTGCCATTTGCCCATTACACACACACAGATAATCCTCTGCCTTTTTTTTTTTAGTTCTTTAAAAATGCGCAGTGAGGAAAGGTGTTTTGTTTAATTAGCTTCAGTTAAAATTTACTTCTGCAAGGCCTATAGAACCTTGTAGATGAAAAACAAACCTGTACTTTCTTTTGCTTTCACCTGTTAAGAGGCCTGCGGGACCTCAAATTATTATTAATACACCTCTACCCCGATATAATGCGACCCGATATAACACGAATTCGGATATAATGCGGTAAAGCAGTGCTCCGGGCGGGCGGGGCTGAGCACTCCAGCGGATCAAAGCAAGTTCGATATAATGCGGTTTCACCTATAATGCGGTAAGATTTTTTGGCTCCAGAGGACAGCGTTATATCGAGGTAGAGGTGTACTAGTAAACATTTATAGTGTGACAGCTCCCAAAGATTCCATTTGGGACTGGGGCCCCATTGTGCTGAGTTAGATCCCAGTCTTGAAAATGCTTAACTTTATGCACTGTGTGTAGCCTCACTGACTTCAACATAATGGGTGCAGATAAAAGATTATCCCTGCCCTGAATGGCCTAGATCGTGCACTGCTGTGCTCACATGAAGCCCTACTGAAGTCAATGGATGGATCTAGCTACAGGATCTAGCCCTAAAATACAAATATCTTCACAACACACTAAGTGTAAGTCAGGGGGAGGGAGGTGTTTGGTTGGTTGCTTGGTTGGCTGTGTGATATGTTGTTTTGTTGTTGTTTTATTAGCACAGTATCAATCTGTGGGCAAAATCCTGCTGTCTTCAGTTCTTACTCACAATTTGGCCCTACAGTGATACACCGTGAAGATGCATTCATTAATAACCATTTCACCAATACTGTCTGATTGCAAATATCCAATCCTCTCTTAAACTTCTTCCTGGTTGGTACAAATAGTCCTGAATTTATTAGTACCGGGCCCCCTGGGTCAGAGTGATCAGCTTGCCATCAAAGAGATGTGCGGGAGACTAACACAAACCTAAAAACTCATATTAAAAAAAACCCAACATTCTCTTTTCCAGCCCAATTGCCCTTTCCAGTAATAGAAATCTGCCTTATTCAGCTGTTCTTTGTGCTTAAATCCCTTGGGCTTCTCAGCAGTGACTGCTAAATTATAAAATGATTTAGAGATGTTTTGTTATAGGAATCATTCATACACTTATATGGGTATCATATGGGAAACATCAGGGCCTAAGAATAACAAATGTTACCCCCGCCCTTAGTCCTTACAGAATGCTCCTATACAGAAGACGTATAAGAAGTATTCACCGTGAAAAAAAAATGTTGGTCTCTTTCTTTTATTTAAATTGAGGAGTAGTGTCACATTAGATCTCAAAGCAAAGTGATATGAAACGTCATACACTAAAAATAATGTGTTGGAAAATGGGTCAGTGCTGAAATGTTCATGCTGTCTGCAAACCACAGATTATCAGCTTCTCCAGTTCACCAACCTAATTTTTTTGGCACAAGCATGAAAAGCAAAATATGGGCTAAAATCTGTCCTTTATCACAGGGCAGTAATTCAGGGGGTGTTGTATCCATGTGACTGAACAGGATTTGGGCCAATTGTGGGGAAATGATTTTGGATAGACTTGGCTGAAAACTTTTCTGACATAACAGTTTTCCATTGGAAAATGCTGATTTGACTAAATCAAAATGGTTCATAGGAAGTCTCTACTTCTTGCACACACTAATATTGAAATGCTTAGTTTCAATAAGGTCAAAACTTTTCATTTTGACTTTATCGTTTCTATTATTATATTATATAAACTATAAAAGTCAAAACATTTTGACTTTTATATTAAAGTAGGAATCCCTGTGATGTAGGGGTGTTCTTTTGTCCCACATAAGCACCCTTCGCTGGGGAAAGGGAGCTGGAATATAGCTGCCTCTGTGCCACCCAGGGAGTCCCCTTACAGAAGAGGTTGGTTAAGATGGATTAAGTAAAGCATGCGTAGAGAGTTCAAGGATGTAGCTCAATGTGTTTAACGTGCACGGGTGCTGATACAGACAATCATTGTGTTACAGCAAATCCATTGGAAAACTCATCTCCAAAATCACCGATCCCAGCACAGGCGTGTGGGAGAGTGTACTCAAGAAACAGGAACAAATGAATGAGGTCAAGGTTGGTTGCGAAGACATGTCTTCTGTGAGAGCAGAAATCAGGCTAGCAGGGTGGTGTGTGAGAGGGAAGAGAGCTGGTTCAAGCTGAGGAGAAGGGGAAGAGAGGGCTTCACAAGGTACAGAGAAGGAGATAGTCAGATAAAGAAAGGGCTCTAAGAAGAGGGAGATGATTATGATGATCTGAGGGAAGGAAAGAAAAACTGCTTTAGTACTTTATTTACCAAATGAGCTACTGACATGACAAAGGGCCCATTCAAATAAAAGAAGTGAAGGTGGTTGCCTAATGCTGGTTGTATATACATAACACAATGTAAACTGAAAATATGATTCACATGGACAAAATTAAAAATACATATTGGCAAATTTGCCCAGACAATACAACATGCATCTATGTGATGGACTAAGAGGTAGTAATGGAAAAGCACCAGTTAGACAATGTAAGGAATGTGTACAATTTACCAGAATAAACACATATTATCATATTCAACAATCAGCAGTATCCAAATAGCTATCATATTTCCATAAATAATTAGCACCATCCTCTAGTAACACTCCAGGAAGTAGTTGGCATATGGATGGTGTTCAGTAACCAAACAATGACATATCCAATCCTTAGCAATAGGACTTGTGCCCATTCTAAATTATTTATTCTCTTCCCCTGCACATGCACATCCTTCAAGGAAAGGCTTTCATCCACCTGGCACCCAGAAGCATAGGAAACAATGTCATAACATTTTAGAGTTTAAAGTCCAGGCACAAAGTGCCAAATAGAGGTAGCAGATGGGGATCCAGACATTGCTAAACGCCACCTAGCAATACAACATATGCAGCTCCTGGAAATCATGACATCATCTAATGAATTTGTACTGATGATGGAATTGCACAATTTATCAAGAGAAAAACTGAGAATAAGCAAGATGCCACAGTGCCCAGTTCAGGGAAATGAACGAGAAAAGAGACCCAAAATTGCCACTGGTATCTCAGTGGCAAGGCGATAGTGGGTAGCTGAGGATCAGCAATTTTTCGTGCTGTTCCAACATTCTTTGGCAGGCAAGCAGAGACAACCTGAGAGATAGTTTGTAGATACCTTTAACAGGGCAAGCCTTCATTCATTGCATTCCCTAAATATACACGGAGTTGCAAAATGTATTTTTCTTTTAGAAGACAAATAGCTATTGTACAACTAGATCTTACAGAGTCTGGTATCAGACAACAACTTATGCTGCAAAAATAGTAAAAAAAAAACAAACAAAAAAACAAAAACCACACCTCTGTTCATTGTCACTGTTACCTTTTAATTATTATTTTATTTTCCTTGGAAATTAAGAAGAAGAGAAAAAAGAGGGTACAGGACATTGGGTCCCCAACCTTTGAAATTCTGGTCTTTAGTCTTGGCATAAAAATACATTATTCTGACTCAACGTTCACTTTAGAATCATGTAGTTTAATCAGATATGTTCACAGTTAATGGAACTGAAAATCCTTCCTGGCAGTGTAGCAGCTAAAACTTCAGCACTACCCAGATAATTTTTTTTATTACATTATATGGGACAGTTAGAACAGGGGTCGGCAACATGTCAGAAGTGGTGTGCCAAGACTTCATTTATTCACTCTAATTTAAGGTTTCGCGTGCCAGTCATACATTTTAACGCTTTTAGAAGGTCTCTTTCTATAAGTCTATAATATATAACTAAACTATTGTTGTATGTAAAGTAAATACGGTTTTTAAAATGTTTAAGAAGCTTCATTTAAAATTAAATTAAAATGCAGAGCCCCCCGGAACAGTGGCCAGGACCCGGGCAGTGTGAGTGCCACTGAAAATCAGCTCGCATGCCGAAGGCGGCACGCGTGCCATAGGTTGCCTACCCCTGAGTTAGAATATGCTCTTGTATAGTACAAATACAGAATATGGCCAGATTTTTAAAAAATGTGAATATGCAACTGCATGTGCAAAAATATATAATGCATGCCTACTTTGCCCAAGTAAGAAATGGTATAAAACATGCAAATCAGATAACTGCAATGACTGACCAAGCAAATGACACATGCAAATGTGTGCACAATGTTGTGCACCTAAAATTTTGAAAGTCTACCCATACTATGGGAATTTAGAAGAGATTTGTGATATTCTGTTGTTACAACCTCAGACCAGAAAATAGGCATTCAATTATATTTTGTTGTTATGGAATTGAACTGACTACCAATGCTATTTTTTTAGTTACGAAGACAGTAACATTTAACTTCTTAATTAAACCTTAAAAACCTTTAATTAAAATCCATAAATCAAAGCCAACCATTGCAGACTAAAGTGTGTTTATTAGACAGAGTGAATTTTATTTTTAAATTCTTTATTGGCCTGTAAGAGAACAAAGCAATATAAATGCCATTCACACTTTTTAATTGACACTTTTAAGAGGGTTTTTTTGTTTTTGTTTTTTGTATTCTGCAGAACAAGCAAGGGCACTGACTAGAAAGTACCAGATACAAGATGTGTTTGGATTCTGTAAACTTCAGTCCAAGTATTCCATTATGCCAAATGATGGACAACAGTTTCCCTAGAGTTTATCTAGTATAAAGGAGTTCTAGGTGTGGAAGTGCCTAAAGCATACCTAAGGTTTGAATTTCATTCTACCCCATATTGTATTTCCTTCCACCTATAGAATTTTATTTATTTATTTATTCATTTAAGAACGGAAGTTTGATTGGCTCCCCTGACATGGCAGTGTTATTACAAACCAAGAGAGCCCTTTTGGATAGAAAGCAGGAAACACAATTGTGCTTCCCTGTGTGCTGAAGGGCAGCATAACCCTTATCTTCTTCTCTCTCTCTCTCTCTGCTCTGAACTGTTGTCACACACTATAGCTCAAAAGGGTTCAACATAGCCGTATATGGTTAAAAACCATGTCTTTAAAAGAATTTCACTGCAGAAAACTACAGAACGGTAAATGCAACTAAATTTACAGATATAGCTGAAACGAATGTACTCTGATTCCATATATACACTTAAGACACAATAAAAATGATAGCTGAAGAAAGAGCAAAAAATGGTATTTAAATTTGAAAACAAATTTCCAATTCAGCCATATTCATGACAGTTATTTGCTTTCCACAAACATTTAAATGCTCATGCTTTATAGCTAATGTGCCCCAAAAGAGCAAATTTTGAGCCTGAACAAAATTCAGGTTATATATTTGATTTTAAATTCCACAGTTTGCTTTGTACTGGTCAATTATATAAACATATAATCCAGTAAAAGAAACAACAGTATGTGATTTGCACAGTGAACCAACAATACACAAATTGGCAATATTCACAATCCACAAATAATTTTAAAACCCAGAATTATGCGCTAACGAAATTTGCAAATAATTTTGAACACTGACCAACTGTTGGAATTTTACTATTTGCTTGAGGTCAATTCTTCCATGAGGAAATAAAACAGAAAATTGAGCAAACAAAATATTTGTTATGAATTATTCGCTAAGCTCTGATAAAAAATGAATTTAAGATAGGATATTTGAAGATAAATGATATGTTTTCCTCTTTACTGAAAATACCATTATTTAGTTTGCTTTCAAATCGTAGATTATTTTCTAGGTGATTGGAATTAATACGCTGCTAACTGTTAAGTAGGTAGATACAAGCATGCCAAACCTCCTACTATCTAAGCAAGCACAATATGGGTTTACATCTGGTCTCGCGCAGTGATGGGCAGACTTTAAACAGTTTGGCTGTTCAGTTCAGATAAGTGCCCAGAAGTCTGGATAAAGCTTATTCAACCTACCTGAACCACTTGGTTCTGCAAAATTAGACTGGCAGTCTGGTGAGAACAGGCTTTCTCCTAACATTTCTGGCACCTCCTGCTTCCAGTTGGGCTGGAAATCCTGCAAGAACAGTCTCTCGCTTTTGACATTGCATGTTGTGGTAAACTGGAAGCGCAGAGATGCACAACATTGAAAATGAAGGAGAAAAACATTTTAATTAAACTGCACTGAAAGGCTAGTTGCAGTTTGAGGGGAAGATTTAGCCAGGATTTATCTTTTATCTGAGGCTATGTCTACACTACTGCTTTTGTCGGTAAAACTTTTCTCGGTCAGGGGTGTGAATAAAACACACTCCTGATCAACAAAAGTTTCACCGACAAAAGCGCCTGTATGGAATGTGCTATGTCTGCAGGAGACACTCTCCCGCCGACATAGCTACCGCCACTTGTCGGGGGTGGTTTAATTATGCCAGTAGGAGAGCTCTCTCCCGTCGGTGTAGAGTGGCTATGCAATAGATCTTACAGCAGTGCAGCTGCACCAGTACAGCTGTGCCACTGTAAGGTCCGTAGTGTAGACACAGCCTTATTCGCTTCACATGTTGATAAACAGGATCTACATTCCACAGCTCATAACCTGTGGATGGAACGAGAACTGACTAACAACGTATTTTCTGAAAGGAGATATCTAGCTACATGCCATGTTGTTGTAGCCGTGTCGGTCCCAGGATATTAGAGAAACTGGATGGGTGTGGTAATATCTTTTATTGGACCAACTTCTGTTGGTGAGAGAGACAAGCTTTAGTGCAGAGGTGGGCAAACTACGGCCCGCGGGACCCTCCTGCCCGGCCTCTGAGCTCCTGGCCTGGGAGGCTAGCCCCCCACCCCTCCCCAGCTGTTCCCCCTCCCCTGCAGCCTCAGCTCGCTCCGCCATCGGCGCAATGTTCTGGGCTGTGAGCTCCTGGGGCAGCGCAGCTGCAGAGCCTGGCCTGACCCGGTCTCTGTGCTGCGTGGTGGCGATGGTGCGGCCGTAGTGCCACCAGTCACCGGTGCTCCAGGCAGCGCGGTAAGGGGGCAGGGAGCAGGGGGGTTGGATAGAGAGCAGGGGAGTTTGGGGGGGTGGGGAAGGGGAAGGGATGTGAATAGGGGTCGGGATGGTCATAGGGCAGGGAATAGGGGGGTTGAATGGGGGCAGAGGTCCCGGGGGGCAGTCAGGAATGAGAGGAGAGGTTGGATGGGGCAGTCAGGGGCAGGGGGTTACTGGGGCAATCAGGGGACAGAGAGAAGGGGTGGTTGGATGGGGCAGGGGTTCGGGGGGGGGGCATCAGGAATGGGAGGAGGGGTTGGATGTGGCAGCGGGGGGCAGTCAGGGGCGCGGGTTCCGGGGACGGTCAGGGGCCACGACCCTCTCCCCTAACCGGCCTTCCATACAATTTCCAAAACCCAATGCGGTCCTCAGGCCAAAAAGTTTGCCCGCCCCTGCTTTAGAGCTACACAGAACTCTTCCTCAGGTATGGGACAGGTACCCAGAATGTCACAGCTAAATACAAGGTCAAACAGATACTTCAGTATAAGTAGTTAGCACATATACTAAGGGACCATTTAAGGTGAAGTGGCCTTGAATGGCCCTTTACAATGTGTGCTAACCACTTAATGCACAATCTACTGACTTGGGCTTAAGCTACATAACTAAAAATAACTGTATAGACTTTCGGGCTAACATGGGAGCTTGGGCTCTGAAGCCTGGCGGCATGGGAGGGTGGGCTTCAGAGCCCAAGTCCAAACATCTAAACAGCTATTTTTTAGCACTGTAGCACAACGAGCCTGAGTCTGTGGGCCTGGGCTTTAAGACTTGCTGCCATGGGTCTCTGCTTGGCATGTAGGCCGTAGCCAGAGAGCGCAGAAGAGCGCACTGGGTAGTGCTGCTAACATCTGCATCAAAAAGGTGCAACATACATTTCTACTGATCCTGTGTCTGTTTCTAGGCACTAGCTTGGCCGGTCATGCCTTTTCGGGATCTTAAAGCCCTAACTGTGCTAATCTGTGTGGTCAGGAGGGATGCTAAAGAAATTCTGCCCGAGTCCACTGTGTGTGTGGTAAAGTTGGGAAAGACTCCCCACACCGTCCCTGGCGCAACCCAGCAGGACCAGTTGGCATACAGGTCTGAATGAGTCGAAATGTAATGGGCAAAGCACTACGTGACCTTTTAACAGTGGGAAGTTTCCTCTTTAGCACGAAACATCTATGAAAAATATCCATTTCTTTGGGCAAGGTTGATATTTGTGTCAGCATCACTGAGCGTATAGACATACCCAACCTCCCCTCACAAACCACTGGGGAATGTGCACGTAATGAACTGCCCCATGGCTGGCCTGAAATGACACTAATGGAATGCTGCAGAGAAGGATTTGAAATAGCATACAAACACCGCAATCCATTCCGCACCAATAGGCTTTACAAGTAGCGCATTAACAACCAACTACCCTGTGTGACCAACTAGCTGATCCTGAAAATATACGAGTAGTACAAGGTGTTCGGCTAACATTTTATTCCTGCTGTCTCTGGCAGCTCCCACTGCTGGAGCTTTCCTCTGTCACAGGTTGCTGCTAAGCCTTTTCCTGCCATGGGGAAAGATTCTAGCAGTGGGGAGGCAGCCTTTCACTGATGCCTGTAGCTGTGCACCGCACTGTGGAGACAGCTTGCTTTTCACTGTGGCCTGTAGCTACATATATCCTACACACCAGCGTGTACAGTGTAGATGGAACCTAATACGCTAATGGTCATGGAATCTTCAACAAAAATATAATCCTTCTTTAGCTTTTCACCAGTTATAGTCCTTGTGAAATAGATGTTCATGGCCTTAAATATTCATAAAGCTACTTAGAATAAAAGATACCCAGATATATAAATAGATATACAAGTGCATCTTGGAATAAATGTACAAGTGACGTTGCAAGGACAACTTCTTTGTTTACCAGAAAGAAAAGCCTATTTTATATGCTATCTATCATTTCTACATTACCAAAGAAGGCAGTGAAGACACAGCAATTCTAAATTACCCCCTAAAACCATGAGTAAACTTTGTTTAAAACATCTGGATCTAGAACTAGAGAATAAAAAAGATACGAGGTTCCAACATAGAGATGTATAAGTGACTTATCTTTAACGGTGGTTTTTTTTTTTTTTTTTTACTACAGTCCCATTGGTCTTTCTGATCTTTCGCTATGACAAATCCATTTATGTTTTCCAAAAATCAAACATGACCAGGAGTACATCCATATCCATGACTGATCTACAAAAATGAGATTGCTTTGGTTCAGAAAGCTCCTGTGTCAGAAAGACCATGGAATACATGCCTATTGCTATTGCTGCATTTCAGTCACATGGGACGAAATATTGAAGTCTTTACTCAGAACTTACTCAAGTAAAACTTTAATGGGAGACAATGGGAGTTTGACCCTAATAAGCACTGAGCAGGATTTCGCTCACAATTTGCACAATTACTTCCCTTGTGTTTGTATCCTATGACGTGGGTAATGAAGTAATGTTTAAACTCAATTAGAGTATTTAGAATGTATACATCTATTTTAATATGCAGATATTTGTGGTAACTTAGATTTAATATAGTAATGGCTGAACAAATGTTTAGGAAATTGTGTTCATAAATTGATGGTGACTGACAAAGGATCCATATTTTAAAATGTTAGCGTCTATGGTTTATGATGTGCTGCTGCTCAGAGTCTGTGTTTTGTCTGTAGTTTGTCTGGAAATGAGTAAACTGGCTTTATACTAAAGAGGGCAGTGCTTTGCCTTTATATAAATGAAAGAAGAACTGGACAAATCAAATATAGAACCGGTCCATTACACACAATTAGTTTCAATGGCCCAGATTTTCTAAACTCATTTCCACCACTGCAAATCCGGAGAAACCATTGACTTCAAGGAAGTTACTCCAGATTTGCACAAGTGTAATGAATGTAAGAGAATACATCAGCTATTTTTAAATGCCTCATCATTTACAGATTTGACTACCTTTTCCTATACTCAGTGATATGTACCACTGAACTCCATTAGACTACTCCTAATAGTAAGTACTGCTCCATATAACAAAGGGTGGCAGAATTGACTCCATATTGATCAAGAAGCTTTACCATCAAATTGACAATATCCCTGAGGAGCAAGCCAGGGAATGCAGGCATAATATGGTTTCCTGCTACACCTCACTAAATGATGACCATCAGTATTCCAATCAGTGGCTGATGGTTTTATTTCCCTGCTGAGTTTCTCCAGGTCATCCCTGACAGTTAGAAAAGTGCTTAGTCATTAAAGCTGCATTGAACAGATGGTTACTGATCAGATATTAGTACCAGAGTCCAGGGTCAGCTGGCTGCCAAAAAAACTCATCTGAAGCCTGTCTATTTCAGTCACCTCTGGGACAGCAGTTTGCTGACTGCTATAGACAGGTGACTCACTAGGCAATGTTATTGTTCATGTTCAGATCTCTCTATGTACAACCAAAGCACACTTGCTACATAATTTATAGCCCTGTGATTTCAGTGACTGGTGCTACAATATCACTTTTGGCTCCAGGTCACTCAGACTGGACTTTTGAAGGGAGGGAGGGCAAAGGTAGGAGAGAAAGAAAACGGTTTGATTTTTTTAGTCATTCTTCATGGAATCAGAAACATAGGTCTGGAAGGAGCCTTGAGAGGTTGTCAAGCCCAGCCCCCCATGCTAAGGCAGGACAAGTTAACCTAGACCAGGGGTGGGCAAACTTTTTGGCCTGAGGGCCACATCAGGGTTGCAAAACTGTATGGCGGGCTGGGTAGGGAAGGCTGTGCCTCCCCAAACAGCCTGGTCCCTGCCCCCTATCCGCCCCCAACTGCCCCCCTCAGAACTCCCGACCCATCCAACCCCCCCTTCTTCTTGTCCCCTGACCGCCCCCTCCCGGGACCCCACCTCCTATCCAACTCCCCTGTTCCCTGTCCCCTGACTGCCCCGACCCCTATCCACACCCCAGCCCCCTGACAGCCTCCCCTCTTCCCCGGAATCCCATACCTATCCAAACGCCACTGCTCCCCGTCCCCTGACCACCCCCCCCATCCAATCGCCCCTTGCTCCCTGTTCCCTGACTGCCCCCTGGAACCCACTGCCCCTTATCCAACTCCCTTCCGCCCACTCCCTATCCCCTTACCATGCTGTTCAGAGCGGCCTGAGCTCGCAGCCGCGCGGCCTGGCCAGACCCAGCCATACCACCCAGAGTGCTGGTGTCGCGTCGCGCTGAGGCTGTGTGGCAGAGGGGACAGTGGGGGAGAGGCCGGTAACTAAGCCTCCCCGGCCAGGAGCTCAGGGGTCGGGCAGGACTGTCCCGCAGGCTGGATGTGGCCCACGAGTTGTAGTTTGCCCACCTCTGACCTAGACCATCCCTGGCAGCAGGGCCAGCGCTTCCATTTAGGTGACCTAGGCGGTTGCCTAGGACACCAGGATTTGGGGGGGGGAGCGGCATTTTGCTGCCCTTGGCAGCAATTCAGCGGGGGGGGGTCCTTCCGCGCTCCGGGTCTTCGGCGGCAATTCTGCGGCGGGTCCTTCACTCACTCCGGGACCACCACCGAAGTGCCCCGAAAACCGGGAGTGCGGAAGGACCCCCCCCCCGCCACAGAATTGACGACGACGACCAGGAGAGTGGAAGGACCCCCGCCTACGGCGCCAAAAACCCTGGCGCCGCTCCTGCCTGGCAGATGTTTGTCGAACCTCTTCTTAAAAAACCTCCAATGATGGGGATTCCACACCTTCCCTTGGAAGCCAATTCCAGAACTCAACTACCCTTATAATTAGTAATTTTTTCCTAATATCCTTATCTAAATCTCCCCTGGTGCAAATTAAGCCCATTATTTTTGTCCTACTTTCAGTGGACATTGAGAACAATTGATCACCATCCACTTTATATGAGCCCTTAATATAGTTGAAGACTGTTTTCAGGTCCTCCCTCAGTCTTCTTTTCTCAATACTAAACGTGCCCAATTTTTGAAAACCTTTCCTCCAGGGTCAGGTTTCTACACCTTTGATCATTTTTGTTGCTGTCCTCTATAGTCTCTCCCATTTGTCAACATCTTTCCTAAAGTGTGGAGCCAAGAATAGGACACAGCTCTCCAGCTGAAGCCTCACCAGTGCTGAGAAGAGTGGGACAATTACCTCCTGTGTCTTACATGCAACACTCCTGTTAATGCACCCCAAAATAATGTTAGCCTTTTTCACAACGGGATCACACTCCTGACTCATCTTCCATTTGTGATCCACTAGAACTCCCCAGATCCTTTCAAGCAGTACTACCACCTACCCAGTTATTCTCCATTTTGCAGTTGCTGTGCATTTTTTTCCTTCGTATGTATAGTACTCTTGGTTTGTCTTTATTGAATTTCCTCTTGTTTATTTTGGACCAATTCTCTAATTTTCAAAGTGATTTTGAATTCTACTCCTGTCCCCCAACAAAGTGATTGCAACCCCTTCCAGTCTGGTGACACCCCCCAGATTTTATAAACATACACTACATTGCATTTTCCAAGTCATTAAGGGAAATACTGAATAGTACCAGACCCAGGATAGACCCCTTCAGGATGCCTCTAGATATACCCTGACCCAGTGTGCCAGCAAACCATTGATAACTATTCTTTGAGTATGGTCTTTCAACCAATTGTGCAACCACCCTCTAGCTACGTAGGACCATAATCCCTCACAATCTCATTAAAGCCTCCTCGCGCTTTTCAAAACTTCTGATCAGCATGTCTCTTTTCATTGCACATCCCTCGGCCCGCGCCGCTTCCCGCAGCCCCCATTGGCCTGGAGCAGCGAACTGCAGCCAGTGGGAGCCGCGATCAGCCGCACCTATGGACGCGGCAGATAAACAAACTGTCCCGAACCGCCAGGGGCTTTCCCTGAACAAGCAGTGGCCCGATTTTGAGAACCACTGCTCTAGAACATGGACACTGTCTACCGTGTCGAAGAACCAGGTCTGCTATTTCAAATTCAGGATTAAACAACAGAGTATATTGGGATATTTAATGATATAGTTTTCTCATTACCATTTTTATTCTACTTTCTTGTGTTTTAATTTCTATGTGCGTTGAATTGCATATTTCTGTGATATGTTAATGATTTAGGCCCTGATCCTGCAAACACTTACATGTCTGCTTAGCTTTATACATGCGTAGTCTCACTGAACTTAGTGGGACCACTCACGTGTTGAAACTTAACTGATCAGCATCTAATTCATTTTATTCTGAATAATTTCTATTATTCTTCAATATTCTGTCATTGCAGAATTTAGACGTTCATGCATTTATTTCAAAACAAATATATTATTTTATGTTAAAAGGTAACCTTCTTCAGGAGTTTAATGAAATGAAATATTAATGCACCAGACTTCTCAAACAGAAATGTCTGGTCGTTGTCCTCATTTCAAACCAGCCAATTTAAAAAATCATGTCTAACCTACCTCAAGAACAATTTTATGGTCACAGCTTGAAATTTGTTTTGAATTACCTTGGTGCTAATATAGCCATTCATTTAGCAACAGTGGTTTTATATGGCTAATATATCTCTAAGGCCCGATTTCTAAATCTCATTCCTACTTTATCATATTATTAAAAACAGTAATATTCCCTATCAGAAAGCTGTAGAGTTAATCTCCCCATCACATATGTTTGTACAGAGCCTAGCACAAGGAGATTCAACTTAGCTGGAGCCTTTAGGTGCTAGTGCAATACAAATGTTAAACAACAATTAAAATGTAGATACTTGCACACTAAAACCTTGATCCTGAAAACACGCATATCAGGAACTACTCACGTGCATGAAGTTGAGTTCAATGGGATAACTCACATGCATAACATATTACTGGGTAAGTGTTGAGATTCGAGAGTTCTCACCCAACCCCCTTGGCTGTGGGGAGGCTGCCGCATATGATTTTGCTTGTATTTAGGTGGGCTTGTGTTTCAAGTATATAACAAAGGTGTTTAGATAGGCACTTTTTCACATTTTACATAAATTGGGGGGAATAAATGAAAATGACCACTGAGGACTAATTTAACATTAAAGGAATCTGCTAAAAATGTCTCATCATTTACGAGACAGACAAGGTGGGTGGGTAATATCTTTTATTGGACCTACTTTTGTTGGCGAAAGAGACAAGCTTTTGAGCTATAGAGAGCTTGGTCCAAAAAAAGATATTACCTCACCCACCTTGTCTAATATCCTGGGACCACCATGGCTACAACAACACTGCAACCAGCATTTAATGTAATTTTAATCCCTTCCATGACAATTTTCAGGCCAAATAAATAAATATATACACATTTTGCACCTTACTCCATTACTATACTTCTGCTTGGTCTGGATTCTTAAAAATTCTTAGTAAAACTTACTGGTAAACACTGGACCAAAAAAACAGAATGTCGCATGTGACCAGTTGGATGGTTTCCACACTGTCCAGCAAACATCGTGTTAAAACCCTGACCTCTAAAGATAGCCCTGCAAACACTGCTAAGAATCCAGGGACATTCAGCTAGCTAATGTTATGGCTTCAAACAACTCTATAGCAAAGCCTATGGTCACTGGTCAGGGGGAGTTTTTTGGGAGAATGTTGATGAACTTTAATAGGCAACATGCAGCAGTAGTATAGAAAACACGCAGGTAGTTTGAAGTCCTGAGAACAGGCAGAACTCCTTAGTATATTCCCACACTGGGCTTTGGCTGCACAATCTCTTTCTTTCCTTCAACCTTTGAACTACATGAATCCTTCCCCATTTACTTTTGGGGCTTGACTTCAAGAAGATTTTTCCTTTTGCAGTCAGTTCTTAAATAAACCACACATCCTTCAATTTCTGAACTACAAGTCCTGAGTAAATTCTTTTTCTACCTGCCAGCTGACCCACACCAGCTGCTGTGTTACTTGGCAGTAGCTAACAACATGTTATAATACAATAATTACACAGTAACTTGCACTAATTCTAATCCCAATAAATGAACTATTTGCTTCTGTTGTCATGGCGTGCTCACTGGACCAGACAGGGGCTACTTCAATTACAAGTTCATAGAGCACTTAAGAAATTAATTGTCATTCTCCAGATAATATGGGGCAGATTTTCAAAACTCTAGCTCTAAACAGTGCCCATATGTACGCACAGAAAATGTCATGCACTAAACCAGCACCTCGGTGTGCACACTGAGTGACAGAATCTATAAGAATGACTTGTGTGCACAAAAGTGGCTTTTGTACATACAAAAGTTACTCAAAGCATATTCCACAGATCTTCATAGTATTATTGTGCGATTAGAACAGCAGTGAGATAGTAAACAATGTTGACACTTCAATTCCCATCATTATTCTTCAGAATTAAAACCCAAATGAAATGAAAAGAAGAAACACTTTTCTGTAATTTGGCTGTAATTTATGAAATACACCACTGGTGACATTTGGTTCACATTTTGAAGGTTAACTTTTTTGCAATCAAAATAACTAGTAACTTTGTAAAAAATTGTACATGAAAACTTAGATTTAAAACGACAAGTTATCAAAAAAAGTCAAAGTCCACCCCAACCTGCATTTGGCTTATTGGGCTCACGTGATTCAGGCAAGTCAGTTTCTATAGCCAACTGTACACAAAGATGCGATGTGGCCAGCACCAACATCTGGACTCGTTTCTCCTAATCTGATGTATCAAGTACCCATTTGCAGCTTGTTTGACTGGAGGTGGCCTTGCGGTGTGAGCTGAAATAAGACTCAACTTCTAGAATTGCTGCTGAACACTTGAACCATGTGGCTGCCACCCCCCACAGCACAAGCTTTAGTATGTGGAGAAAAAAGTACCCGCTCATTGAATCACTGTGAATGGCCCAATGTGACCAACATAGCAAATGATTTGCTAGAACTATTACTTTTGAGTATGTCCTGTTTATATTTGGAGCTATGTACCTGGCCACCTAATGTCATATGGTATTGTTTCTGCTCCCTCATTGGGAGTGTATATTTGCAACACTTTCTTGTGCAGGAATTATCTTATAAGCAACTTGTTTGAACAGATGTTCCTGGAAGTGAATAAATGGGGGTTACAAATATGTTCAGTGATGAATATTTTTTGTTAGGTGCAATATTTACACCACTCTGCTCTCAAACCTGTTCTGAGAGTTGATTCATTCGTGTTTGTACAGCACGCCAAAGATCTAAAGCTATATATAAGTGCTAAGTATTCTTATTACTGGTATCTACTGCATGTGACCCCTATGAAATATGCATGATGAATGCTTGTATTTTTGAAAGGGAGAAAGCAAAAGTGTAGCTACAAGGAGCAGGAAAAGACATACAAATATCTACGTGCCATCTTCTTTAAATAGCACTCCAAATGTATAATCAATCTTTACGGCCTGTCGCTGCAGGGAAGGCATAATAGCATCAAGTTGTGTCATACAATTGCATATCATGTGAATCCCCTTAAAAAATGAGATTATGCCACTCTTCATTCCAAATCAATACTGACTATTCCTTAAGGTTTATATAAAAAGTTTTTAAAAGTATACATTTCATGTGATAAAAATACACTTAATATGGGACAAAATGCTTTCTACCATACTAAAAATGCCATAACTCATTTATCAGTCTTAATTCATGAAAAACACCATTATATCTACTATTTATGTGCAATTTTTAAAATAAAGGTTATATTTTAGTCAGCTGTTGCCTCTGTTTTACTCTGTGCCACGATGACCCAGTGTACAACATAATCCCGGAGAAGAAAATCAGTGCCCAACTCAAGGTGGACACTGGGCCTGATACAAAGCTCATGGTATTCAATGGAAAGGCTCCCTTGGCTGTCAAAGGGACCAGGTTCTCTGTGAAGAAGCATGAGTGAAAAGTGAAGGTTCTCACGATGACCCTCTGGAGCTCCATCAGCAGTGAGCTGGATTTATATTTAATATTTAAAAAATTCATCCGGGAATGATTTTTGCTGGCATGAATGAAATAGGAAGTTTAAAAATTAGTCACCTGATGTACCCCTAATTTTTCTAAGCAGTAGGTGTGGGGATCTACCCATTAAAATCCATGGAAATTTTATTATTTAAAATCCCTTGCACTGCTTATCAAATTCGGGGGTACATAATATCTGTGCCATTTAAACTCTCTGCAGTTCTCTCTAAACTTCTGAAATTTACAAAAAAAGAAATTTACAAAAAAAGAAAAAATCCACAACACAGCTATATTTGTGCTCTCAACAGGTTGGAGAAAAGTTACAGCAGAGTCTAGCACAGCAAGCAAAAAGTCTCTTTCATAAAGAGAGAAAATATAGAAATTATTAATTCACCAGTTTCCTCCTTGGTATGCTAATCAGCTAGAATTGTGCAGTTTGCTGAATTTAATCTAGTATTCTGCACTTGAAGCTTTATATGTGACCAATCACAGAGTCTGTTTGATCATCAGTTATTAGACAGAATGTGCTTCTGCAAAAGGAAATATGGTTTCCATTGCAATAAACCTTTCAACAGTTTTATATCACAAAAAGGACCCTTTACATTTTTTCTCTCAGCATTTAATGTACCATAAGTTTACATTTGACTTTTGATGATTAATTTTAGGACACAAAGAAAATTGTATGGGCTTTTTACCCAATCAGGACACTTACTGTTTCAAACATAACTGCATATATGGTGGGGGGCTGCTTCATTGTAAGAGAAAGACCAATAGATGCATTAAACCTTATTTTCCAATCTTGTCATACATTGTAAATATACGTACTTTAAGAGGCAGTGTTAAGATGACAGTCCAATATTCAAACAGACACAAAGACACACTCCTTAAGACAATGTTTGCAATCAGATGCAAACAAAAATAAAAATAAACAAATGAAATAATCACCGTTTGGAGTCCAAAACAAATTGGTACAAGTACTATCAAGAATTAGTTTCGAGATTTCTTTTTAAACGGGATATCATCTACTTAGTCAGAAACAAAATAGATGAAAACATTTGCCATCTGTTGAGAACATGGACTTGGTTTTCCTTATTACAAGAACGAATCTTAAAGCTAGGGCTTAATATCTGTAGTACAGTCACCTCTTGCAACTCAAAAGCACAATGATTTAGAGCTTTATTCATCTGAAACAATTCTCAGCCTTCCATGCAACATAAATCCATGGACCCTGGCTTTGCACCAGAACAACCTATTCATAAGGAATTTGGCCAGGCCACAGAGCCTTTTCGTGCTTTGTTATGTGGGTTGGAAAGTAGAGAGGTAATCAGGAGGTGAGCATTCAATGTCAACAAGTCTCTCTAGTTCACCCGTGATTGAGGAAAGTCAGAAATTGGCTGGAGGCGGCTAGGTTTTGAGTGGATTATTTTTGTTTGTTTATTTTTAACCTTGAACATTAATCTACCTCCAGCATGGATTAACGGCAATGGCAGCCTCTGTCACCAGTCAGGATGGGGACCTGCCTATATGCCAATATGTAAGCTGCAGAACTTTTTTTTGTTTTTTTTTAAATAATGGCAAAGCATACTTGACCAGCATTTTCTTTCTTCCTTCCTTTTTTACATTTTTATCAGAGAGACAGTTAAGGGTTTATGTGAATGATCTTCTTTATGGTCCTTGCTGCTCATACTTAGAGATCCTGCTCATGATCTAATTATGAGTGAGAATGTCATACAATACTGTGATATTTCATACCTTTATGACCATAAAAGGGGTCACTAGTTGGAAGAAATGAAGTGGGGAGCATATGATCACATCCAGCATTTGGTGGAGCCAGTGCCAAGGACACAAATAGGACCCAAAGTCCTCCATGACCAACACCCATGGAGTCAGGGAGCCTGATGGTCTTCTGATGTAACCACTGATTTTTACCTCTTTTCATTGTCTGGTTTTCTGTTTTTTTTGTTTTGCTTTCAATAAAATTTGTAAACAGAATAATTACAGAAAGCTGGATTTCATATTTTCAGGTATGGAAGCATAGAATCATTTACCCTGTGGTATGCAATCATACAGTACCATAAAAGGGCCAGAAAGATCATGGGTTCTCACAGATGAAAAAATATTTTGAAGAACAGTATCATCATGGCTTCCGAATGGGGATGGATTCTCACATGTCTCCTTGTAGTTTATTCTTATTTTTCTCCTCCTCTTTTTAAAAAAATGGTGACTTCTAATTTAAAATATTGTCTTGCAATGATACAGGCACTATATTTGACATTTTACTGACTGTTTTCAAATAATTTTCCTTAAGAATTTCTAGTACAGAATTTTGCAACCATACAGTTTTAAATGTTCTTTCTTTTCTGAACAGAAATAAGATGGATTAAATCGTTTCTTATCAATATTTTCTCCAGCAACAAGGAACAAAAATTTAAAACACTTTACCTTGTCATAAACTGGGAGGACAACATATAAAGTGATCCCATTTGTTGCCTCACACAGTACATGTTTGGTTCCCTTAGTCCACTCTTTAAAGATATGTACCTTTTTTCACAATTACTCAAAATAGCTTCTGATATGATGTACTTGCATATGAAACTTTTGCAGGTCTAAGTCTAACCAGCCATTTTACTGATCCAGTCTGATGCCATCTCTTCCTGTAGAAAATTGGAACCATTTGTAAATTTGAACAAGATTAATCTCTTCTGCTTTCTGAAATACCTCAACTCTATAACCATTCTCATTTATTATTACAAATAAGCCACACTGATCAACTTGTTATATGATAATGCCCCACATAGCTATTATTTATCTGGCATCACATGGCTCGCTGACATTTGGTCTTTAAAAAGTTTCCCAAGTTGAGCTATATAGTTGGCAGATTATGTACTTCTCACTTCCAAGGGTCTTAAAATATGGGTCATTTTAAAAGAATACACTCGATTTGCTGAGCCTCCATTCATCTGTCTTTAAACTTTAAATAAAAATGTGGAGAGGGAATGGGGAGGTGACAGAGGGACTGCATGTTGCAATATGTAAATTGCTGGGTCCTGGAAAGCAAGATATGGGGAAAGAACAACTGGAACGATAAAAACATCTCACGAGGGGGAGGGAGAAAGTTCTCTTATCCTATTTGCCGCCTTCCATATTTTATATTGATCTAAATTTTATATTTAATCCAGTAAAGAACAAACAAGAGTGTTCCTGATGCTTTGAATAATCATTTCCCTCTCCTATTCTGCTGGATCAGATCTGCTACTTAAAACACAAATTATGGGCTATATCTTAGCTGGTGTAAATCGGTATATAGATCATTGGTGCCACTAACTGAAGACCCAGCCCATCAGGGGAAACCACTTCTAGCTTGTTTAGTGTTTTCCCTTTTCCCATCATTCCTTTTGGATATACAAGCAGCGGGTAATCTGGTTTTATAAACATTGGCACTGCATGGTTCATGGAATTGAAAATGGGATACAAGGCCTTTTTCAACTTTAGGTCAGGAGTTCAGATGCTAGCTAGACCAGTCACGACCACAAGAGGTTACTTTCTGGCAGTGATCTCAGTACATTAAGAAATTCATCATCATAACTGGCTCTAATTGACACTCGTATTGGTACACTCATCACAGCTAAATGGACCATGGATGGGATAGCTTTTCTTTTTAAAAAGGATCAGGATAGATTTCGTTTGAGCTCTGATCCCGAGCTAATAGTTGCTATAATCTCAATGAAAATACATCCTTAAGCATTGTGGACTATTGTGCCAGTTTCATGCCAGAGGTGCAAATGAGTTGGGGTGAGACATTAAAATAAGCTGCAAGATGGCATTAATTCATTTGGAATTCACTGTACTAATACTAATTATGGTGTGCTAATGGGATATTACTGAGAACATAATATACACTTCTACAGGAAATCCACTGTAATGCACCAATTAACGTACTACTATTGTGAAATGTGCTTTATCATTAGTAGTAGTATTTGAAACCCTCATTTAAAACTTCAGATTCGTGGGGTGTTTTCTGGAAAAAAAAAATGAGTTTTTTTTTTTTTTTTTTTTTAAACATAGAGTTGAAGTCAAACATGTCGGCATAAGATACAGAACAGAGATCCTGATCTACAAAACCTGTGGGGATTGGAACCTGCGTTTTTTCTCAATATTTCAATGATCATAAATATTTTTTCTATAAGGCTTATTCTGTATACCTTATACCTACTCATAAGGATCTTACAACAACAACAAAAACCCTACTTTAAATACAATACTCTGCCTACTCCCCCATTGTTACTGCCCATTTTAGAGCCACAATCCCTCTTAATATGGAAAGGTATAGATGGCTTCTTTTAGTACTTGTCAATACACCTTAAGCCAGTGGTTCTCAAACTTTTGTACTGGTTCACCCCTTTCACATAGCAAGCCTTTGAGTGTGACCCCCCCTTATAAATTAAAAACACTTTTTTGTATATTTAACACCATTATAAAATGCTGGAGGCAAAGTGGGGCTTGGGGTGGAGGCTGACAGCTCACGACCCCCCATGTAATAACCTCGTGACCCCCTGAGGGGTCCCGACCCCCAGTTTGAGAACCCCTGCCTTAAGCAGCCGGCAGGCTCTCTCCCAATCCCTGTGCAGTGTATGGTGAAAGAGGCTATGAAGCATGCATTTTCTTAGTCTGAGCACAAAACATTACCGAGAGGCCACAAAGTTAATTTAAACACAACTAAATCTCTTACTTTGTCTTTGCCCATCTGATTGCAAGATAAATTCTTAGAAACAGCAAAGAGAGGAAAACTAGCATTCTGATGAATGGTGAATTGCATGAGTCCAGAAACCATTAGTCAAAATTACTAACTGTGTATAGTTAAGGAACCAAGCTACATTTTTTCCTATCAGAACTAACTCTTTTTTTCTGCCTCTAATAGTTACAATAATGAGAGAGTGTATTCCTGTCTCTGAAATTCCTTTACTAGATTTAAAGGCTAAACTGCGGAAAACAAATTGACGAAGAGATTACTTTATTTCATTATTTCTTTAGACCCACCGCTAGATTTGCTAGCATAAAATTACAACATTTGATCTCAGATCGCAAGAGTGAAGAGTTCTGCTCAACTCTTCTCTCTCTTTCACGTAGTTTATGAAAAGGGCAATGCTGATCATCTACATCTCCCTTGCCAAAAGGCTCTGCGTAGCTCCAGCTGACATTTCTGCCTTTTCAGGCAAATGGACCATTTTCCTACCCTTACCTCACAGGAATAAATGCCAGTATGCCCGAAGTCTGGAACCTCACTGCTTGACACTAGGAACAATGTACTGAAATGACAAGTAGTGCCAAGGTTTTTAAAAATAAAACAAAAAAACCAAACAAATAGATCTTGAGGAGCAGAGAGGATAACAGTCTCATTTATTTCTGTTCTCAGCAACATTACCAGTTCCCTACACATTAACTTCATATCCGCAGCACTCCTAGGAATGTACACTCTTTTCTAAAACACTACCTTAAAAATAGCGGATATCTATCTAAGGCTTAAGGAACAGAGTCTCCTCTTCTCTCAAAAGAAAAATGCCTCTTCTCTGAGTGGCTTAGTATTGCCAACACCGAGAGTTAAAAACCCGTGAGTCAGGCTCTAAAACTCATGAGACTGGCTTAAAAATAATGAATAAAAAAATAATAAATATGTGCCTCTTTTTATTTGCCTTCTAGTTTTTGAGCACTTGAGCCACATTTTCAAGCTTTCACCACAATCATGAGGGCAAGAGTCTCACCTTTCTTAAGGAAAGCGGAGATTATCACATAATCAAAGGACTCCAGGAGCTGGAGCTTTGAGGTCAAACATCATATACTGTGAGACTCTCAATAAATTCATGAGAGTTGGCAACACCGCAAGCTGACCCTACAGTCTGTGAAAAGAGAAGTCAATGATCCAGTAGTTAGGTTGCTGTCCTGGGACTTGGAAGACCTGGGTTCAATTCCCTGCTCTGCCACATACTTCCTGTGTGGCCTTGGTCTAGTCATTTGGCCCAGATTTTTCCACTCAACGTTTCAATGCCTGACTGACTGAAAAACCCAAGTTGCTTTTGAAAATCCTAGGTCAGTTAGGTATTGCAACACTGTGTGAAGCAATGCTTAAATACCACTAGAAATTTGGGGCTTACTCTTTCTGTATCTCAGTTTTCCATGTGAAAAATGGGGATAAAAGATTTGCCCTACACCTCCTGAACACTAAATATTGTGAGATGTTCAGATACCATGGTAATTAGTTCTCTATGAGCACCTAACACGGATGGAAATGCGAAGCTCTGGGATGGGAGTACAAGCTGTAACTGTTTTTGTCTCTACTTCAGAAAAAACAGACAGATTGCAAAGTAGGTCGCTTCTTCCAAAGACACCATGGAAGCCAAACTCAACATACATTTTTTACTATCAGATTTTCTCAACATCCTGCTAACAGGAAAGTTGCCCCATAGCCTTTTGGAGAATTTTCCTCTTTTGCTCAATATTTTAGGTAGGCAAATTTATCATATTCAAGCCTGGGCCTGGAAACAGGATGAAATCATTTTACCAGCTCAGCTGCCATGTATTTAATAACTTACTCACGGTTGTAGGAAGGGAAAAAAAGTTAGATTATATGGGGGGAGGAAGGGGACTTACCATTATTTCCTAGAGTTATAAAGGACTTTCCATAAATACTCTGATTCATAGGTGCCAGCTTCCTCTGGGCCCACCCACCAGCTTTCCCCAAGCCACCCCCCCATCCTGCCTCTTTCTGCCCCCACTCCACCCCTTCTCTGAAGTCCCCACCCCACCCTGCCTTTTCCCACCCAGTTCCGCCCCCTACCCTGAGTGCGCCCTGTCCCCACTCCTCCCCCTTCCTCCCAGAGGCTCCTGCACACCACGAAATAGCTGACTGTGGTGGGCTGTAGGTGGAGGGAGGGAGAGGATTTGATCGGTGGGCGGGAGACACTGGGGAGGAGGGGGAAGCTGGCTGCCAGTGAGTGTTAAGCACCCACTAATTCTTTTCAAGGGGTGCTCCAGCCCTGGAGCACCCACGGAGTCGGCGCCTATGCTCTGATCAACTGAGTGAGGTCTTTATCCAGTAGGACCTCAGAGTTACGAACACCAAAGTTACAAACTTACCGGTCAACCACACATCTCATTTGGAACCGGAAGTACGCAATCAGGTAGCAGTAGAGACAAAAAAAGCAAATACAGTACGGTACTGTGTTAAAGATAAACTACTAAAAAAAAGGAAAGTTTAAAAAAAGATTTGACAAGGTAAGGAAACTGTTTCCATGCTTGTTTAATTTAAATTTTAATTTAAAATGGTTAAAAGCAGCATTTTTCTTCTTCATAGTAAAGTTTCAAAGCTGTATTGAGTCAATGTTCAACTGTAAGCTTTGGAAAGAACCACCATAACGTTTTATTCAGAATTACAAACAACCTCCATGCCCGACGTGTTCATAACGCTGAGGTTCTACTGTAACATTTTCTATAGGCTAAATTCAGAGACTGAGTTTTAATTTGCTGGTGATGGCTAATGTGTCTTGCAAGTGAACAGGAAGGAGTGTCTGTTATTAAAGAAAGAAAGAAAGAAGTCAGTTTGCTGAGAAAAGGTTTTGTTTGTAGGCCAGAACGGTACTCTTGACTGCAAATGCCAAGTGTAGATTTGTCAAAAGACATGTCGAGCACCTGATGCAGTTGTCAATTGTTCCAGTGGCCAAAAATATATAGGATGACATGTGAAATGAATTTGTACAGGACTTGTGTGATGGAAATGCTTCTAGTCCTTTTTGGCGAGAAACTGTGAATGGAGTGAGGGGGCGAGGAGGGAAGCCCTACTGCACTAATAGAATGATTGACCTAATATTGGATAACCCAGTACCCAAGTGCTGATATGAAATAAAAAGCCTGGCTCCTAAGTAATTATTAAACACAATGAATTACTAAATCCTTGCATTGTACATATTCTATAATAAATTAATCATTGTGAACTCTGGAGAATACAGTTTTATAATATGAGCAGAAATAGAATAGTGCACAATAGGGTATTCAAACGCTAATACAGTCAGGACAGTGAAAAGCATAGCATACATTTTAACACTGGTTTAGTGAATACTAATTATGCTCCACTAAGTAGCCATAAGTACCATTTCTATGGTATTGATCCAGCTTGTAACAAGAATAATTTGCCATAGTGTATATATCTTTAAATATATATATCTATTATCAGATTACCAGCCCCTTTTCAAATTTGCTTTCCCTTGGATTTCCTATTGAAACAAGCAGTGGCAGTGTAATATGTGGCAGTTCAGAATCATTTCAGCTCAGCAGTATGAAATAGAGATTGAACATTAGTGTTTCCCCTTTTTGACCTGAGTGGCTAGTCAAATTTCAGGGCCCTGGGGATGTTCCAGTGGGAAGTAGAAATTGATAGAGTCTGGTATTTTCTTTGATGCAATCTTGGTTATCTACAAGGAATGTATAAAGTCCTGCTTCTCCGAATGCAGGAGAAACCAAAAACCAAAGGAGCAGTCTCTTGGTTTATAGCCCCAAGCCTCTTTAGCCAACCGACCCAAAAGCTCGCTCTCTGGCTTTTCCCAGGGTCAAACTGTACTCACAAGCTACTGCTTGGCTTTCTTGCTTATTTTTCTCTGCCTCCCTCCGTTCTTAAATAGACAAGGAGGGTGAGGTAATATCTTTTATTGGCCCATTTCTATATAAAAGATATTGCCTCACCCTCCTTGTGACTAACATCCTGCGACTGACACGGCTACAACAATAATCTCTCTTTTCTTGTCTGTTTCCATTTCTGTGTGTTCTCTCATACCCACACACTAGGGTTGCCAACTTTCTACTAGCACAAAACTGAACACCCTTACCCCGCCCCCTGTCCCTCCTCGTAGGCCTCGCCCCTGCCCAGCCCCTTTTCTGAGGCTCCGCCCCTCACTCACTCCATCCCCCCGCCTTCTGTCGCTCACTCTCCCCACCCTCACTCACTCGCTTTTTTTCACTGGGCTTGCTCAGGGGGTTGGGGTACGGGAGGGGGTGAAGGCTCCAGTTGGAGGTGCGGGCTCTGGGATGAGGCCAGAAATGAGGATTTCCGAGTGTGTGGGGGGGCTCTGGGCTGGGGCTCTGGGCTGCCCCTACGCCTAGGAGCTGGAGAGGGGACATGCTGCTGCTTCCAGGAGCCGTGTGGAGCCACAGCAGGCAGGGAGTCTGCCTTAGCCCCAAGGCGCCGCTGATCGGACTTTTAATGGCCTGGTCAGTGGTGCTGACCAGAGCCGCCAGGGTCCCTTTTTGACCAGGCGTTCCGGTCGAAAACCGGACACCTGGCAACCCTACCACACACACACACACACACACACACACACACACACACACACACGGTCACAATATGGACAGACTCTTTTAGGCCTTGCTTTAAGTGTGAGTTCTTAACTGTCTCTATGAAGGGTGTCTTCACACATCAGTTTGAATGAGGTTTTAACTCAACCCATAACAAGGTTTTACCCAGCTCATGATATTATTTCAATCTCAAACCCATTCTGCTTTACTCGACATAGCCCCCTACTTTCCACAATTTCACAACTGGCCACAGAGTATACTACATGGACTACAGTCAAAACCGAATGGCTCTACCCCAATATGTACATGGATCACCCCACATCTATCAACATTTTGTTGGTGTGTTGCTATATAGGTAACATGCATTTCAGCAAGTCCATATATGTAAGTAGTGAAGGCATTGTGTTACCCTCACCCATGTCAAGCAGTCCTTGAGTGTTCAAGCAGTCCTTTGGGGGTCATTTGGATTATTCCTGGGTATGATATTAATCAGCATGAAAATAGGGGGGGCAGGATCAGGCTCATAGCCACTAAATTTAGCTTAGCTGGGGTGGAGGTCAGCACAGAATCTGGCTCCGTGTCACAAATAAGATCACATCAAAATATGACAAACATGAAGCTGGTAAACCTCAGTAAATATATTTTAATGATAATCTCCCATTTAATTAACATACAATAACTACTGCATTAAATGCAAATTAAATATGCATACAGGACATATTTAATTTAAAATTGCTATTTTCTTTTATCTACTACATCAAAGAATATCAAAAGCATAGTGGCTTATTTTATTTTTTTTGTCTTTAAAATATAATGTTAATAGAACTGACTTAACGGGAACATGAATGCAAATGCAGATTCAACGACATTAACTTTTGCAATTTTGCTACAGAAATTGTTTTGCTTGATATTTTAATTTTAACTTGGCTGATCACGGAAAGGAAGTGAGGTCAAAACCCCTTGCTGAAGTTTCTCCAACTGCATAGGAACACTGAGTATAATTCAAGTAGTTGTGAAAAATTAGCACAGCAAGCCATGACAAATGGGTTTGTTTGTCTTTTTAATGTAACAGCATTAGGTAAAAGAAAGTACCATTTCTGTAGTTCAACTGAAATAAACATTACAAAAGGCCAATTTACACTTCCAAGATTACTTGTAATCACACAATGTTAAGGAAAGCAGCATTTTAAGGAAATTATGTGTGAGGTTAGTGTTATTTTGCCGTACAGCTGTAAAGATGCCATTTTACTTAGTTATTTAAAATGTATTTCTTAGCTGTTTTTCTTCACACCAACAAATACAGATGTGCTGTGATCTACTTTTTAGATTTATTTTTATCTCTAAAGTTAAACAGAGAATAGTGCTAGACATGCAGTGTCATAAATATAACATATTAGGGCTTTGAAATTAACAGAGGGAAGTGACACTGAGTAAAATTAGCATTTTCCCCCACCCACTAGAAGTAGCTTATTGCTAAAAATGTTACCACTGGAAGGAAGTTCCACATTTCTTTTGCTTATCCTGGTCATATTGAACTATATTGACACTCACATAACACCAAAAAGAAGAACAGGAGTACTTGTGGCACCTTAGAGACTAACAAATTTATTAGAGCATAAGCTTTCGTGGACTACAGCCCACTTCTTCGGATGCATATGGGCTGTAGTCCACGAAAGCTTATGCTCTAATAAATTTGTTAGTCTCTAAGGTGCCACAAGTACTCCTGTTCTTCTTTTTGCGGATACAGACTAACACGGCTGCTACTCTGAAACCTGTCACATAACACCATTTGCTATTTGAAAACAGAATATAATTACTTTTTTAATCATTGCAAATGCATTGCAAATATCATTTAATTTGAATATCTTCAGCTCAACATGTAGTCACTAAAATATGAAAACTGGCTCTTCTCAGTTAATGTGGTAATTGAAAAAAAAATCAAACTTTAAAATATTCTCCAGCTATTTATCGTTGCATCTCACTAGCATACCTATGGAACTACTCAGCAATTCTGTATTAACCCAGATGAATGTGTCCAGATTAGTATAATTACAGTAAATAGCAAAGAAATCTAGATGAGCAGGTCACTTAAATTTTTTCCAGTTTTTCTTGATACTTTTTCAATTTGACAACAGCCTTTTCAAACTTTGAAAGTACCTGAATATACTGCAATTAACTTGATACAACAGAAAATGGTCAAATTCCCCTCCTCTCCTCCCACACTCACTTGCTTTTTGACAGGCCCCTTGATGTAACTCATTGCATAAGAAATTCAGAGATGTAATGGGTTTCAAGAGCCTGGAAAAAAGCTTTTAATGGAATGGCCTGTTTGTTTGATTATTACTATAATAGTGCAACAAAGTCAATGTAATCATTTGGAAGCCACTTAATTCTGGTACTAATGGGGAACTGCCAAAGCAATTAAGGTTACTGATTTAGCTGCTGGCAGTGAAGACATATAAAATAATCCTGTACCCAGTCACACTGTTCTTAGGGTACACACTATTGAGGGAATAATATCCAAACAACATGTTTTAAATTAGCTGCTAGAACATCTGCTGAGAGTAGATAGCTTTTGTTTGGAAGACAAAAGCTGAAATCACAAACTCATTTGTGAAAATAGTGTGAAGTCTTAGGTCCTGCTGGACTCATCACTAACTGGGCACCTAGGTGGTATCAGTGGCAAGAGATGTCTTCTTCCACATTCACCGAGGATCTGTCTACACTAGAAATGCTACAGAGGCACATTGCATTGCTGTAGTGTAGACACTTACTGCTGCGATGGGAGGGGTTCTTCCATTGCTGGAGTGAATCCATTTCTTCAAGACGTGGTCGCTAGGTCGACAGAAAAATTCTCCGTCTGCCCTAGCGGTGTGTATGCTGGGACTTAGGTCAGCTTAATTACATTACACATGAAATTTTTCACAGCCCTCGAGCGATGTAGTTAAGCTGACCTAACTGCTGTGTAGACCAGTCTCTAGTTAGGAGACTTTGCCTCTTCCTCTCTGAAAAGCCTCTGACTACAGTGGCTTAGAAGTTCACCACTTCCAGTCTCGAGACTGTGATTCACTATATCTGGGGCTGTGGATGGAGTCGGTACAGAAGCTTCAGCTTGTGCAGAAAATAGCAGATCACACATTCCACTGGCTCTCAATAGCTTCCATTGCTCATCCCAACCCTGAGTCCTAATCTTCAAAAACTGTTAGTAGGCCAGGACCTGGTTATAACAGCAATGACATCTCCAACAAGACAGCTGCACTCCTCTGGGACAGGGGCTGTGGAGAACCATTTAAAGTAGGGGGACCTGCCTAACCCTCCTCTTCCCTTCTCAGGCACCTACCTCACCAGCACCAGCAGACTGACACCTCCCCCCCATCCCATGAGCCCCTGCACTCAACTCCTCCAACTCTGAGCTTGTGGCATTACGCCCTGGCACACAGGATCGCAGCACCACTCTGCTACCTCACCTGTGAGGTCACAACGGGTCTCACTCAAATTTGGTTCAGCCACCCGTCCGTCAAATCTGAGTGAGTGGCAGCCGGGCTAAATTTGAATGAGTGGTGCTGCAGCCTGGTGCCCAGGGTCATAGCACCACTTAGGTCTAACCCAGCCAAAAAGTGGCCCTCTGGCTCTGCGGCCTATGTTCTGGGACAATGCAGCTAACAAAGCCAAGGAAAAGCCCTGGAGAGCTGGAGTTAAAATGTTCTAAGTCAAGGAGACTTCAGCACTTCAGTGAAGGTTCAGATGCTGAAGCAGCTTTTAGAACATGCTGCAAGACCCTTTCAACATATGCATCCGAAGAAGTGGGCTGTAGTCCACGAAAGCTTATGCTCTAATAAATTTGTTAGTCTCTAGGGTGCCACAAGTACTCCTGTTCTTTTTGCGGATACAGACTAACACGGCTGCTACTCTGAAACAACTCAACATAGCTGGAAGATTTAAAAAAAAAACCCAGAATAGACAAACACAAACAAAACTTTAAAAATGTTACACATATGCCCCACACAGTTTCCTAAAAGATGGGATGGGTGGAGAACAGAATCCTCTATGAAATCCTCTACAAGTTTCCTAATGCTAGTCCAATTTACTTGTGCAGTGCTTGCATACTACCGTGATGGTTGGATGATGTAGAAAGCACTAAGACAGATAAGCTCCTAGCTCAGTTGCATAAAACACAAGTATTTAATTTAAACGTGGGCAAAATGGGTTAGGTTAAAGAGCCAAATTCTGACAATTCCAAACCAATTTTCATTCCTTTCAATAGCATTGGTTTAAAATTGCTTATGGGTTTATTCATCCTGACCCTCTCAATCTGTTCTGTTCTGATGGGATATGGAAAGTTATACCCTGCCATCAAATTTCCCAGCCTGAATCCTTTCTCCTAATGTTGCCAAAATTCTTATGATCTCTGCTTTGGCTCCCCTTTGAACATATCAAGGTTCTTTACTTAGCACTCACTCTTTTTGAATCTGCTTCTCATTTACACAAAGGTCACTTTCCCCCATACCGGCAGCAAAAGGAGGCCTTAAAAGGAAAGCAAACATAATTTATGCATCATGAGAATCAGGCCCTTTTAGTTGACATATGGACAGAAACACACAGAATCTGAAACTATCGCTACCAGATTAGTAGATCATCCCAGAACAATAACATCAAGTGGGGTACAATCACACACAGAAGATCCCCAAAATACTGTGATACTTTCAGAGGGTTTCCTTCAATGAGCCCACAGTATTTGTGAGTACATCCATTTGTGCATGCATGCAAAAACCTGCATTTGCCTACACAAATGGGTACGCAAGCACATAAAACAGTGAAATCATGTTCAAATAGAGGAGCGCACTGCATTACACATTCTGGCTTCAATATTTGGAATTATTCTGCCTGTACACCCAGGCCAATGCAAGTTTTGGCAAGCATTTAAATGAATGCCCTTGCAGATATAATTCAGGAAGCCCTACAAATCTTAAATAATAATGAAAGATGCCTTGGATTTAGTAGGGCAGTATGCATGGGACAAATGAGCAGGTGTATGAGGGAACATGAGGAATTACTTAGGATTTAAAAATAATGTCTTTCTATTTTTAGACTGAGCATAAAACAGTAACAGGTCGGGGCTGGAGAATAGTGGTAGGGGATGGCCACATGACCAAAAAAAAAAAATCTTAAACACACACATTAATTTTGTAGTTTAATATTGCACAGGGCTACATAACTAGCAGGTCCCTTCGATGAAAGAAGGAGTGCGACTGGGCAGCATAAGAAGCTAGTCTGCTGCCAAAAATAATGGATTATATTTTAAAAACTGTGGGTGCCGAGTGTGCTGCAGCTCCAGGGCAGCAATACAAATATGCACCAGCAAGCAGGCTTTACACTGTGCTTAATATAATTATCAAAAAGAAAAAAAAAGTAAATGAGGTGTTGCCATAGCAACCGTTACCTCCTGAGGAATATGAAAGATAGGGGACAACCCTCACCCAGGGAATGCTTTTATTTACTGCTTCCTATTTTGAAGGTTCAGCAAAAGCTATGCTGCAGGACTTTGCTGTGCACTTGGTCCGCAGACCTTCATCTGGCAGCACTTGGATTGTCCCTGGCTAGGTGTGAGAGAGGGCCCTTGTTGCCATTACCATGAAGCAGGAACAGAGGGATATCTATTGACCCTTCCAGTCTGATATCCTGCCTCTATCAGCATCCCGTCCTTGGCTTCACCGGAAGGCCAAAAACTAAACAAACAAACCCCCCACATAAGGACCTAAATAACTGAAAAAAATGAGGGGGTAGGCGGAAATTGAGGCCCTTTCTGATAATCAAATTTATCTCTGGACTCATCAGGATTTTTCTTGGCCTAAAATCATCCAGCTTTTTACAAATCTAACTATGGTATTTGGACCCAATTTTGGGGTCCAGCAAAACTGTGCTCTGTGTAGAACTTGTGGGGAGGTGCAATCAAGGGGCAACCATCCGTGCAAATCAAAGGGCCATTCCAGCACATGGGGATAGCTGGAGTAGAGTGGCTCTCTGGCCACACCCTGGTGTTCCAGCCACAACCCTCACCCCAGCTTCACCGCCAACATCCCCCCTAAACCAGAGGCTGCCACCAAGGGAAACTTCAAGAAGCTGGTTAAGCAAGCTTTATGGCCCATTTTTGCCATCAGAGCACCACACTGGGGCCAATAATCTGTCCCTTTCATTCAATGAAGACCTGTGGTCATGAATTCCACCAGCTGGCTTCCCACATTTTCTTTCAGTTATTACAATTTCACTTGCCAATAATTTCATTTTTTATGCTCTGGTGCTATATAAATAACACACACTACAACAGAATGAGAACAACCAACACATGTCTAACGGGACCCAGGTAAAGCAGAAAAAGTGAGGGATAAAGGAAATAAACAAAATCATCAGAAAGCTTGGAGAGCAATGGTCAAGCATAGACCCCAGCCTGTACTCCCCTTCACAGGAGCTGAAATACCCACTCTACAGCAATGAAGCTGCTCCATGGCAACAACAAAATGTTCCAGCGTTTCCTTTATTCTGTGCCCTATGAATGTGGCATGTATTAAAGAGAGAACTACTTCTTACTACCACTGGCGTGGACATTCTGTAGCCCTACTGCTGTTCACTAAAGGATTTAAGCATGTTTTACTTATAAGAATGTGTCTACATTCCATTGACATCAACTGGATGTAAGCTTGTGCTAGTATGTTTTGCTGAACAAGGATTGATTTAAGATTGTGCTTAAAATTAAGCAGGTGCTTAAGTGCTTTGCAGAATTGTGGCCTTGAACAGTCAGATCTGGGTGTCAAATGTAGACATGAAGAAGGGCAATGAAAGGCCACTATCAATTACTGTAAGGACCAAAATATAAGGCATAAAAGGATGTTGTATTTCAAGACCATAATCAGTTTCTAGGCATGTTCTTCTTACTATTGAAGGAGATGTGGATGCTTGTAACATACCAACTTCACTGGTATGATAAAATACAGGAGGTCATCTGAAGATGGCACCACATTTTCTGAATGCTTTATATTTAAGTGATGGACTTCCAGGGCAGAAAAGGAATGTAAAAGGAAAGCTTCACATTTTACAAGAAAATAAAAATCGTCCCAGTAGCATCTCGCCTGTCTCTCAAGTCACAATCTGCTCTTCACAAAATTTTAAAATGTCTTTCACTTCAGACTTATTTGTGCTATCAAAACAGGCTGATACATCTTGTTACTTGTAGTAATTGAAGGCCAGGTTCTTCCACCCAAACTCACAGTGAGCAGTGCCTTATTCTAGGAGCATTCTCCTCCATCTTTGCTTGTACTATATCTCATACTCCACATCTGTATTGTCACTTTTCATTCCTGCTGCAGTACTCTTCTTAGATCCACTGCTAATTCAGCCAACATAGACAGTTTCACATTTGTTCTTATTATCCACCATGTGCTTGAATACCAATCTAAACAATATCTGTAATCCACACAGTAATACTGCACTGGCACAGTGCAAATACATTTACGTCTAATGTGTAATACTCATGTCTTCAAAAATCCATTATGTCCAGCTGGAAGTACAAACATGGTGATTATGTTCAAACACTAGATAAAGCAATTTTATTTTATTTTTTAGAAAAAAACAATAATTTGCATTATTTCATGCATTCCTAAAGTTGAACATGCTAATGGACTTAATTTAAATCAACCTAAATTTCTAGCAAATTACAAAACAAACAAAAATCCCAACCCTCTGTCTTTTGCAATAGAAACTGAATTCATGCTTCCAAAAATTCCAATTTTAAGCACAGCATACATTGAATATAGAGAGCAGGAAAAAAAACTCTTGACATTAGACGCATAATATTCATGTTGTTAGGTTATGCCGTATAAAAGAAAGAAATTCACCCTATTTTCCACCTTGAAAAACAGAGATTTTTTCTAGCCCTATGTGATGCCTACTCAATAATGTAATAGAAGGAGACAGAAATTATGCATGTATGGAATGTAGCGAACATCAGAGGAGAGATGGTAACAGTTTCGCCACCAAGTACAGTCATCTTAAAGAAAGAAAGAGAGACAAGAAGCAGAAGTGGGGAGAGGTGGGAAGAGAGAAGGGTTTTATGCAAGAAGGATGAGTTACAGGATTGTAATACAACATGCTCTTCCCTCTAGGCAGGAGACCGTCTGGGTGTAGCAATAACAAATGTCTTGTATTGCTACAGCAGCTGTAGAAGTAAAAGCTGCAGCTTTAAGACCACCCCAATCCTGTTCTTCCTCTTCCCAGCAGGTTCCTTTCTAACTTTTTAGCCAGCTTTGCTGCCATGGCTAAAATAATATCACTCTCTACATCCCATTATCTTTTTACAGAGCACTATTAACTCCTACCTATGCTAGATGGGAGACATAGATCTGAATATGTTGGAAGCAGGGCCGGCTCTAGGCACCAGCAAACCAAGCACGTGCTTGGGGCAGCACATTTTCAGGGGCAGCATTCCGGCCATCGTTTTTTTTTTTTTGCTTAGGGTGGCAAAAGCCTAGAGCTGGCCCTGCCATCAGCAGTGCGGGGGGGGGGGGGGGGGGATTGGCCCTGGGCTTTTCGCGTTTGGGGGGGGGGCCCGCCCCCCCGGGGGGGGGGGGGGGGGGGGGGGGGGGGGGGCGCCTGGGACCGCTGTAGTTCGTGTCGGGGAGCAGCGCCCGCACCTTGTGGCTGGGTTGAGCGGGCTCCGAGTGTGGGACACTGAGGCTGGGGGCCACCGAGCGGAGGGAGCTGCCTGCAGGTGCCGCAGGGCGGCCGCCCCCCCAGCACCGCAGCCGGGGCTGGACGAAGAGGCCCGAGACGCCTAGGGACTGCGGCAGGGCGGCCAGGAGTAGCAGCAGCAGCGGGGCCATAGTGGGACCAGTGCCTGGGGCGCTGCCATGTGGGGCCTGCGTCCTGCTCTCCGGGGTTCCGCTCCCTCTGGGGCTACCCTGCCCCAGCTCCTCAGTCCCCTGCCGGGGCAGTCCCCCAGCTCTGCCCTCCTGGATCCCAGCCGGTCTTGGAGGCAGGAGCCCTGGCTGGAAGGGCCCTGGGCTGAGGCGCGGCCCGGGAGCCCCGCTGCTTACTCCAACCCTGCCAGCACCGGACCAGCTGGAGGCGAGGTGGGAGCGGCTGGAGTCAGTACTGGTGGGGGGAGCCCAGAGCTGGGGAGGCAGGGGCGTGTGTGGGGGGCAGCCAAAATTTTTTTTGCTTGGGGCGGCAAAAAACCTAGAGCCGGCCCTGGTTGGAAGCAATGGGGGATCTCAGCTGAATTTTCTGAGAGGGAATCTTAACTCTCCTACGGCACACTATGCTCATGAGTTAAGGACTCTTTAGACCGTGTCCCTCTTGCTGCTTGAATGTTCAATTAGTTCAGTTGCAGGTGCCCATCTGGAAGTGCTCCAGGTGTGTGGAAGCGAAGAGTTTACAGTCTACACAGTGTGGCGGACTGGAAAAGCTGCCTTGCCTGCACACTTACTTCGGAAGTGTTATCCTAATAAATTAATAGCTGTGAAGTGCACATAGATTTGGGATGGAGGCCCATTGACTTCAATCCCAGTTTATTTGTCATATTTCTAAATGGGGGGGGGTGTTCCTGATGCCTGGATGGAAAACACCACCGCCACTACTCTTTAGCACTCATATAGCCACATGGTGTATATCTACACTGTAGGAGGTGTGGGGTTTTGTTTTATTTTGAAAACTTGACTCTTCTGCTGTAGTTGTAAAAGCCCTCAGCTGAAAGCAGGTTTCACTCCAGTGAAGCCATCTGCAGCTTTTTACAGGTGAAGGACTGAAACAGCCTCAAGTTTCCACACTTGAGCAACACTATGGATTAGAACAAACTTTAAAATCCCAGATAATCCTTAGTTTACTAATAAGCAATTTTATCTAAATCCTTCCTTAAAATTGTGCTTCCCTGACTCATGCGAGTGGAAGAAAGTTACTATGTCCAATTTACAGACTCTATTCAGCAAGTAGGCTGCCAAGTCATGAGGCTCAATGGACCTCTCTATCTCAGCAGCTATGAAGCCTTCTCTTGATCCCTCTTAGAATTCCAGCTTCAGTTCACTCCAGGCCCCATCCCGAGAAGGGCTGGGTAACCTGAACTCCCATTGGCCAATGATGGTGCTATCTTTTCCAGGAACTTCTATGGCCCTATGCCATAGTGTCTGAATGCATCACAATGTTTAATGCATTTATCCTCACAACATCCTTAGGAGGTAAGGAAGTGCTGTTATCCCCATTATACAGAGGGTAACCGAGACAAACAGAGCAAGTAACTTGGCCAAGGTTACACTGGAAGTCTGAAGCAAAGTAGGGACGTAAACCTTCATCTCCTGAGTCTTAGGGGAGCACCCTTAGCATTGGACCATCTCTTTCCTCTGCTAGCAATGGGATCTAAGTGTGCTTTTCAAGAGGGACCCAATCAAATTTAACAAAGTCACTGCATGCACAAGCCAGCTAGTAGCATATGCTAATATGACTAATTAGACATATTTGTGTACAGAATTACCTGAATTTGCAGATGCAGCCACAATGATGGTGCATGCTAATCTAGGGCACACTTGGGGCATGTCTATGGTTTAGCAAAACAAAAACAACCAACTTGCAGCATCAAGTCTCAGAGCCTGGGTCTGTGGACTCATGCTCATGATACAGCACTAAAAATAGCAGTGTAGCTGTTCCCACTCAGGTTCTGAGACCTACCCCCACTTGCTGGGTTTCAGAGCCCAAGCAGGAATGTCTACACTGCTATTATTAGCACATGAGGGCAAGCCCAAGTCTGTAGACCTGGCTTTAAGACTCACTGCCACAAGTGTTTATTTGCAGTAATGTGACATATCTTTCCACGCCTCTTTTCTATTAAACCTTTATAGCAATGCATGGAATCACTCTTAGGCAGCATACTGTGAAGAAAGTGGGTCTTCAAGGAGGAGAGTCAGGCACCTCCATGCAAGTATTGGGTTTCCCATGACCTCTTTTCTGAGGTCATCTCTGGAGAGCTCTAAATGTGATTATATTGACCCTACTTACACTGCAGAGACATGTATTGACCTGCAGCAGCCTTCATGTGTAGCTGCTAAATACATTCGCTCAAAGTATGGTAGTTGGCCTACAGTCACAGCTTGAAAATGTTTTCATTGTGGAAACGCTGCCTGGTTTCAATTTTTATTTTCTGTCCTGTATGGGAGATTAACTGTGAGCCACAAGGTAGTATACCAATTGGCTCTGCTCTGAAGGAGCCAATCCAAGAGCGATATAGGACTTCTGATCTAATCCAGCACGGAACTATAATACTTCCTACACCACATGTACAGCTGTATTTTAAAACTGTGTACCTAATTTGTGAAATCAAAGTAATCGCAGGCAACAGTCAAGGTAACTGCATATATAAACATGGCTAATTGGGTGTATTTGTGCACAGAACGACCCTAATTTGCACTTGAAGCCACAATGATTGTGCACATAAATCTAGGGCATACTTTCTCACCAAACTTTGCCATTAAATCTGGCCCATAAACAAATTACTGCAGCGTGTAGTTGTAATGCAGGGTTTGAAATACACTTTCTGCTAGGGAGTACAGCATACAATTATTTTATATATTGTAATACTCAATTAGAAAATAAAAAGCAGAGGCATGGTTCATTCCTTTCCTCCTTTGGGAATAATGGGACCTGGATCTACAGAAGAGTAAATTACTGGAGTTATAAGTGATGTGGCAAGTTATATTACTGAACGGAACCATTGGTAGGATGGGAAAATCAATTCATAATGAAAGTTCTTTCCCCATCAAAATATGCCTGTTGGGAAAATATGCCTGGTGTATGAAATTTGAAATTCTACATTAAAACTTTGTGCAAATATTTCCCTGCAATCAGGATGACTGTGAAGTCTTTGTGCCAAATCTTTGCCTTGCTCTTCTGTATCTAAAGCTGGACACATGGTATTGGTACTGCAGTGTTGCCAGACCCAAGTAATCAAATATCATGAGTCAGTCCCCATCCCTCCCATAGACCATTAGATAGGCCAAAAAATAAGATTAAAAAAAATGGGGTTCTTTTTATTTGCCTTCTGGATTTCAAGCTTTTCTCCACAATCGCAGAGGTAAGAAACTTATGTTTTTAAAAAATGAAAACGGAGTTAATCACATGACTCCAAAAGCTGGGTCTTTAAGAAAAAACACAAAATATCATGAGACTCATGATAAAATCATAAGAGTTGGCAACCTGATGGTTCTTTGATTGTCAGAGTAAGCAGAAGATTTATTATTTGTGAGGGCTCAGAAATAAAATGGCAGCAGGGCATGGCTTGGTACTATTTCATGTCGACATCAATGGAGGTGGCAGAAGTGGCGATGGGGAGGCACTTTTCACCTTAACCTTCCATGTTTTCAGAGCAATAATGGTTCTAACTGGTGGCTACTTGGTGTACAGGCCAGTTTATCAACCAAAGATGACAGAGGAGGGAGCAGACCACCAGTTGTTCCTAGCAAAGATAACACAAAAGAAAGGCAAGGTGGGATTGTCTGAGGACAGATTGCCATGGGGTCTTCTACACATGGCTTAGATAAGCCCCTGCACAGCCCTTTTGAAGTTCTTTTGTCATTGGCTTTACAGTTTGCCTACACTTCTATTTACAGTGACCCTGTTTGGCCACGTGATTGCTGTGCTTTGCATGGCTTTTGTTTTATTCTAAGGTCACCGGAATGAGTTAGTATTTGCCATGCTGTGAGATCCCAGTGGAAAACAGACTGGTCTACCAACGAATTACCATAAGAACAACGCCAGCAATAACAGACAAACAACACGCAGCCTCAGACCTGCTTCCCTCACTACCGTTGCTAAAATTATTGTTTAAAGTCATATGACTCCTCAACGGCCACCTTTTGGGTGACTGCTGGATTCCCAGGTACTGTAGGGCAGATGGAGCAAACAGGACCAGAGGAGAAACTACTCATGATGATGCAGGAGAGGAAATACCCACATCCTCCACCTCAGTCTCCATGGATATTCAGTCAACTGCATCGTTGGCTGCACAGTGCTCGGATAGGTCTCTGCCTTCAATGAGCAGCCAAACTTCCTGGTCATTCAAGACCCATTCACGGTACTCAGTGCTCCACTCACGTTGAGTGACAGCAGCCTCAAAACAAAGGATACTTCATTCATCTGGGCCTAGGCCTAATCCCACTTTGTGGGAAAACTCCTCCTTGTGGCTGCATGTCAGCATGGGCCACAGAACTGGCTGAAAAATGATGGGGATTCCCAAGGCACACCATGTGCTTGGTAGCTTCCATCCCCACCTGACCGGGTGTGTGTTTGTGGAAGTGTGTTTGTCTCTTTAGATATTTTAATTCATTAATTTTATTCAGAGGCATCTCCATAGTACCCGTCAGCGCAATATCCGTTTGCCGTTGCGTCCTGATCTGCCATGCTACTTCACAGCGTGAATTTTTGAATGCACGAATCTGTGAGAGGTAGATTTCATAAGCTGCTCTGCAAAATAATGACAGACCCACAAAATTACATGAATAAGAGTGCCGAGGGCTCACAAAGCATATGAAAAACTGGTGGAAAGATCTGTAGGACTTTTTTTTAATTTTTAAATGTCAATTATTCCCAATCCTCTCGGTGGGCAAAAACCCACAGCTCTCTCCTTGCAAGCAAAAGCTTAAATGATGCAAAAGGTTACACAGAATTACTTCTTAGCAGAGCCTTAAGATATCGCCATATTATTTTGTTTATTTTAAAAACAGATAAGCTGGGGATGAAAAAATTCTATCTAACTATTTACTCTATAGTCTGTTGTACAGCACCATAAAAAAGCCCTCCAGATTTCTTATAGATACAATGCATAGCATTGACACAATAAGTTAATATGACAGCATAAAATCCAATACTCACCCTGGGATCATACAATAAATAGAATCTGTTAAAGTACTCTGTAAACTCTCCTGTGAGATATTTCTCTTTGATCCAGACTTTAACAGGAACTATTTAATCATAATGAGATGGTAATAAAACAGCAGCACCTGAATAATCTGTTTTATTACCTATTTCTTAATTAGCTCCTGTTCATTATAATTCTTTCAGATATTTAAAACTTATGATGTAAGTGACACAGTGTAAAAATATTAGAAACTGTATATATCTGTGCTAAAACAGCCTTTGTACATTATCCAAAGTGTCTGAATATCTCAAAAGTGTATCGTTTTGGATCTACCAAAGTATTACACAAAAAATACCAGCAAATGAAGTGCTCTTTTTTTCACTAAATGTGGGGAGGGGGAGATTCATAAATCCAAAAGTGACAAAACATCTTTTCTATTTAAAAACACAGAAATGGCCAAGGTTAAATATAACACTAGCAAAAATAGTTTAAAATAACCTAAAAATAGAAAAGTCAAAAAGAAGTCTACATTGATATTACATCCAACAAAATGATATTAAAAGAATGTTAAGATTGCAAAATTGAGCAAGCAAAAATTAGGAAATGCCAGAAATAAGGTTGCCACAGTAGCCCCTGTCAGACAGGAGGAGAAACTACAGTGAAAGCCTGCTCACCTGATACAGCTCCAGGATGGAGCATGCTCACTTGCTCTGTGTGGATGGCACATGCTGGAGTTCTGAGGGAATGCAGCATGCTTAGTACAGATGACAGGTTTCAGAGTAGCAGCCGTGTTAGTCTGTATCCGCAAAAAGAACAGGAGTACTTGTGGCACCTTAGAGACTAACAAATTTATTAGAGCATAAGCTTTCGTGGACTACAGCCCACTTCTTCGGATGCATATATGCTCTAATAAATTTGTTAGTCTCTAAGGTACCACAAGTACTTCTGTTCTTTTTTTAGTACAGATGAAATCTTTGGAGAATTTAGCAGCCAAACTCTAACAAATCTTTACTGAGCATGTGCGAACTCAGATTTTTTCAGAGGCTCACAGTTTTCCCCTGTTTGGGACAGTTTCCCTAGAGATGGGAAAAGGCATATCCTGTTATCAGGGCAACCTCCCTGCCAAATTTACAATCCAAGCAAAAGTTTCTCAACAAAATGGTTGTAACTTCATGTAAGGAAATTAGTTGGTTCCACTATTAACTTTCTTTCTTTCTGGCTACATAAAACTCCCAAGTATTTCTGTACATATGCTACAAAAATTAAGAGGATTAGCACAATTATATAATATACATTTTGATATTTCTTAATTTCCTATAGCTAAACACGTTGGAAAGTCCACCCAATTCTGTTTTGAAGACTCTCTTTGAGACTACAAAAAAGTAGTAACTGATAACTTGACAGGCCTTTGAACACTGTTGAGTTTTTAATAAAAAATTCATGCCAGGGACCAAAGCTTTTGCTGTATACATGCTAAGTCTAAGGAAAGTTTCACTCTACTGAGAGTGTAATTGGATTAAAACACATCATTTGATAATTTTGAAGTTAATCACTGAAATGTACATGTAAGTAATTTCAATTTCACAGAAAACTAGTCATCTTGGTACAGTTGTGCAGTTTGGTGAAAAGTTATTTTTAGGAAGTTTGGAAATAATACACTATTTAAAAATGTCAAAAATGTCAAATATGCAACAAAAGTGGATTTAACTCTGTTTTTCCCTTATATGTGTTCCGGTATTTCCTATATTAGGTGTAACATGTTTTTTTCAAATCATCACCTGCGCTTAGCAATTTTTATAATTTAATTCTGAAAAATGTGTAGATAATTACAGTATTAATGAAAATGAAAGCTCGGCAGATTTCTCTACAAATGTCTACTACAGTATATCAATCTTGAACTAACACACCCACAATTATTTCAGTATTGTGTAGACTGGCACTTGTGACCTTTTATATGATGACTATGGGCTGGGACCAAATAGGGACTAGGGTGAGATGCAGAAAGTCATTCTCTTTGGTGCTAATAGAAAATCTAAAATATGAATGAAATGTTAAAACTGAATGTAGAAAAATAATCAATGACAACAAACTATTATATGACATTTAACACCCTTTGCACAAATTCTAAAAGGACACTGCCAACGCCTTTATGCCTTAAATGTAGTTCTTTTGGTTACCAAATACAATGTCACATTTTCAAAAACAGCATCCAACTTTGACCTCACAGTTTTACCTTTGCCAGTCCAAATTTAAAGGTTAAGGCCCCTTTGAAAATCTGTCAAAGCAGGGGGGGGGGGGGAAATCAACAAAAATGAAAACAAATTTTCTTTTTCATTTAAATATTCCCTGCAGAGCTCTAAATCCAACCACAATATGTATTTATTTATTTTGATCCATACCGCTACCACCACGAAAAGAACCCATCCCAGATTCTGGGTCAGTTTGGCAATCTTTTACAATATATATTACACCAATTGTCTATTTAAATTTGTATGCGCTTTAGGGTTGTAAATCTGTTCCTATGTGTTTGCACAATGCTTCGCACAATGGAACCCTGATCTCAGTTGGTGCCTCTAGATGCTACCATAATAAAAATACAACTATTACTACTAATTATATCAATAAACAGTGCCATTGTTTTAATAGAAATAGGACAATATTTTGAGGTTAAAATATTATATTCATTTTTGACACGGTTTCTGCAAGTATAATCAATGGTTTGTAATTAAAAGATATGTAATCCTTTTTTCTATGCTACTATTAAGTTCTCCTACATCTATGACTGTGGCAATTCCCAGTAGAAGTGCCTATTCTGTACAGCTTCTGCAACTTTCCTCATAGCAGAGCCTTGCTAATGCAAGGCATTGATCCAGCAGCAATTACTAGCATGGTAGTGAAAAGTTACACTAATTCCCTGTCTTTATTTCCCCTCCCCCCCTAAGCTGCAGGGTATCAGTTTCCAAGTCTGAGAGACTGTGTGCAAGACTAGTTACTAACATTACCTTATTCATCGGGAATCAGGGCAAACATCACAGCCTGGGTAGTAGACTCTGGGGAGGATAAGAATTAAGGAGCGGAAGAATGATCTTGTAGCTATAACACAGGCTTGGGAGTCAGAGGAACTCTGTTTAATTCCCAGCTCTGGCCCAGGCTCTCTCCCCGTGGGCCAAATTCAGAGGTGAGTCTAAATGAGTTAAGAGGTAGTCTAACACAGGGGTCATGCTTCAAACATTTCAATTGCTTTGAGTAGATATGTTACCTCAGTATTTGGATCATTATAAGTATTCCCTATACCAAACTCACTTCAGAGGTAACCTTATCGAAGGCAAACTTGGTAAATACTAAAGGATGACCACTGTCCACCACCTTCTTGTGCCACAAATCTGTACATTGCAGAAACTTAGACTCAAACCCTTTCAGTGTGTAATTTCCGCTCCCCTTACCCTTCACTTAGAATTTGGCCCACCGAGTGAGAGTGTAAGGGAGTCTAACGTGGGCCACCACCCAGTCACACATTGGTAAGATGGTGTAAGTAGATGAAAGAGAGTCTAGTTGCATAACCTTACACAACACTTATGAATTGGATTTCGTCAGTTTCTCCTTATGCAAAATGGAGACTATAATAATTGGCCTGCTTTTGCTACCTAATATTTGTGCTCATACATGTCCACATTGAGAATAAATCAGAATAAGGTAAAGCATTCTGTATTAATATCGATGCATTTTCTCTCCCAACAAGAAAGTAAACCAATTAGAATTCAAATCTCCTCATTCCCTTGCAGAAGCCTTGACTACCCTAAAAACCCATCAGTTGTAACAGTCACTCCTGAACAGTTTATAATAGCCTAGCTCAGGCACTGGGCAATCTTAACAATGGTTGCAGTCCAGTACTAGAAAGTTATCACAGGTTATTTTGTAGGCTTGTATCAGTTCCTGTTCAATATGTGTACCATATATCAGGACATCATTCACATATAACCAGCCGAATAAAGCATGCAATACTCTATCTTGAAGCTTACAGGACATGTAATGGCAGGCGAATTCTTGCAGCTGTGGCTCCCCGGAGCCCACACCAACAAGAGCTAGCCTCAATACTGGCTCGAATCTATGTCAGTGTTTAGAAAGGATCAGCACACGTAAGGTTAGGTGTTACCTATTTATCTCCTGTATCTTCTGTGTTATAGAGAATCTCAGAAGGGGCGCAGTGAAGCAGGTTATAAGGGCACAGAGGCACCAAGACAGTCAATTAAAACAACTACTGCAGACAGTAGTGAGGAAAAAGGTGAAAAGTGCAGAAAGCTCATGGCTTGCAGCGGAACAATTTTATACAAGTGCGATATTCAAGCGAGGCTCTGTTACAGACTGAGGGGGGAAAATGATTCCATTAATACAAATAAATTACCTTTTACCATGTTAAATAAAAGCTAATAAAAATGAAGCAGCGATGTACATGGCAGATTTATGCTAACTATAATCGCGTCATTCCAAGATGGAAACACTTTAACATGATATTAAAAAAGATCAAATTAAACTTTAATGAATACTATACTAGGTGTCAGAAACCGTGCATTTCCTTTTACACATTTTATACTGTAAAGCATATACTTTAATTCTGCCTGAACTCCAGCTTGTTAAAAAGTTGATCGGCCCCTTTGGAGAAAACTGAGTACCATTACTGCCACATTTTTTTAACATTGAAAATGGTGCACAGAAGCTAACAATCACTCTGGAGCATTTTAGGTGGCATTCCAAAATCAGAGCACAGGTTGCTAAATAAGGGAAATACTATATTTCCGCAGAATAATATGCTGTAACACCTGAAGTTGGGCCTTAATAATATATATGTGATGAAAACAGAAAACCATCAAAGAAGCCTGTTGTTTAAACACTTACAAAGCCAGCTTGACATCTTTCATTTAGCCAGAACAATGTGAGAATTCTTTTATTGGTAGAAAAGTCATAGAGATGTAGAAAACAGTAAGATTCCTTATTGCATGACCACTACCTGGGGAAAAACAGTATAATGTTAACAACAGCAGGTGCTGCAAATTTAGCTGCGTGGGGTAGAAAGCTTTTGGTTATTATTTGATGGCAAACTATTGCTACTTTCAGCTTATTTACATATATATATAAATACATACATGTGTGCACTGTATTCTTATTTTGAGCAAAAACAAATCAGCAAGCAAATTCTAGGGACCAGCAATGTGGTTGCCAGGAATCCATGCAGACCACCTTTTAAAAAAAAATGAAAGACGATAAAATCAACACCAAACTATCCACAATCTTCACTCCCCAAAATTACAATGGTCTGAGTTTCTGAGGAGCACAGTGAGCAAGTGTCAGTCTAGGATCAATTCAAGGCAGTGAACAATTTGAGATCTCATAGGACTGGAAACAGACTGAGAAGGAGGTTTTTCAAAAGCACAAAGGAGAGAGAGGCTTTCAGCACCCAATGACAACTGGGAGCCTCGCTCCCCTTTGCAGATCTCCCTCTCCCCCCCTGCAGCTTTATACCAAACTGGAGATTACAAACTTTCTAACGGGATACATGACATTTTGCTCGTTTCTGCTGAAGGGCCGGAGGTAGCAGGTCTTAAAATTACAATATTAGGCTTCAACTCTGCAATGTGCTCAGTGTGGAACTGCACAGAGCCCCACTGACTTCATGCAGCGCTCATTGCAGGATCAGGGCACTGATTTCTGTGGAAGTGCTATTTCTGATCATTAGTAGATGTTTCTAAAATTCTCTCTCTCTTCCTCTAAGGCTTGTACAATTGGATTTGCACTGTACCAAAGGCATCTTGGCTTTGCTCTGCATCAGTAAAACCTGATTGCTCCAACATTTGTAGAAAGCAAACACCAAAGGGATGCAATCATGGCCAAAGTGAATTCTTTTAAAAATTCAAATGAATACTTGTTGAACTTTTCTTTTCCTTTTTTTTTGCACTATTCACCCATGTCTACCGCCAACCCTGTCTCCATCAAGAAGTGCAATGGGACTTTCGACTACTGAAGAGGGTGAGAAATCCACCAATTTAATTTTTATTAGCATTTATAGCATGAGAGGAAAAAATGGAAAAAAGCAACAGTTTTTGACCAACGCCGGATCCAGCACAACACTTAGGCGTGGGTTTATCTTTTAACATGGGGTAGTCAATGGACTAAGACCTGAGATGATAAGCAGAAGATGCTCACTTTGCACACTTTAGGGGCACTTTATAAACTGCTTCCCAAATTTGCCCATAATATACAGGATCACTTCATTTCAATAGGTAATTACACATACAAATGCGAATTTACTAATGCAAAAAAAAATCTTTATGCATAATTCAGGCACTAAGCACTTACATATCACCCAATGTGGCACATAAAATTCCAATTATATGGGTGATCAAATTCTACCACCCCCAATAGTTTGGCATGATGCAAACTTCACAACCTCAAGGTAGTGAATTTTTCTATCTATGTATGACTCTGACACGTTCTCCTGCCCTCCCATGACCTCGATCCAGATTGGGACCGGTCTTCAGTTGCCCAGGTGTGAATGGAATATCCAAATTTTGGAAGGGCATACTGAGGGCAAAACTGCTTGTAAAAAAATAGGCCACTATTCACCTTCCTTTCCAGGAAAGGAAAAGTCAAATGCAATTATGTTTCATTTATTTATAATTGCCAGTAGTGCTTTTATTTTTCCCCTTGGTGACAGAAAAGGGGAATTCTGTGACCTGTATCAGGCAGGCACTGCAACTTGCTTCTGAATCAGATGGTTTGATGTAGAAGTGTTCATGAAATTTTAGTGCCAGTGACATCTCTACCTAAAACATACAGCTCAATTATATCTGCACGAAGAATACCTAGAACTGAGGAAAATATTACTTATAATTGGCCGGCATTTGGCGACAAATGGAGGAAGGGGGAAATGTGGAAATTACAACAAATCACCATTCCTCAATATATTGTGAGGTTGTTTACATTTTTGTTCATTTGTTTTGCTGATAGGAAAAAAAAACCACCTGAGTCAACAGACTACGATTTCGATTTCACATTCTATATTTCAAGAAACACTTTGTAGTCCAGAATGTTCTAGAACAGGCATCATTTACTGCATATTGAGAATATGATGTAGGATCATCCTGAATTACACAGTTACCATTGCTGCCAATGGTTCGTTCTGTTACTGCAATGTAAAGCCTGCTAGCAAAATTTTAACTGAAGATTTATGAGCAAATTCACAGTGACTTAAACAGGAAGTGCGGGTGCATTATTCTTCTATGGCAAAATTTAATCAAAACTGGGGGGGGAAACTAAGATCAGTAGCACAAAAAATAGCCCAGTGGCATTTTGTTCCACTGACCTTTTGCACCATCATCAGACATATGTCTACACTGCAACCAGGAGACACAACGGTAGCATGTGTAGACATGCCTGAGCTACCTTTGACTGAATTAGCTCACTAAAAATAGCAGCAAAGCTGTGGTGGGACAGGCTAGCTTCCCAAATACATAACTAGGTCCTGGGTGGGATTGAACTTGGGTGGCTAACCTGTGCCCCCCTGTGGCTATACTCCTATTTTTAGCAAACTTGCTCAATCAAAGCTAGGTAGGGTATGCCTACATGTTCTGCAATTGCACTTCCCGACTACAGTGCAGACATACCCACTGCATCAAATCCTGCCTTGCAATATGCTTGCACAGCTCCTGTTGTAATCAACAGGATTTTGCATATACATATTTGAGGGCAGAATTTGGCCCTCAGACTTCACAAACTGAATCATTAGTGATCCCACTGAAAGCAATGGGAATTGTGCAATCTCTGGGGATCTGATTTGCGTGTTTCATCACTGATATGATAAATGGCTTAAAGCAATTAATTAGAAACTGTGCCGCTATGACATTTGACCAGATTTATTGCATTCAGATTCATAGAGTTGGATTTGTATTATAGGTATCTGCGTCTGACTTAAACTGCTTCAAGCCCTAGTTGGCCCACACAGGTATGATGACTGCATGCCCCCAGACAGGATCTGTGCACACAAAACCTACTGTGCACACAAAACCAATTGTTTGTACACACTTACTATGACACGTAAGTATGGTATTTGTAGTAATTATGCATGTACAGGGGAATGGAATAGCATGCATTTTGTGTGTGGAATTATACATGTGGAGTTACAAAAATTTAACCACATGGGCCTTGCAGGACATGAACAATCCCATGGGCTTTGTGTTATTTTAAAATGAAAATGAAAAATGTATTTTGCATAATTAAAAAAGCCTAAATACACACACATTCTTTAGAAGTGAAATTCCCACATCCCACACAAACCGTCTAGCTCACACCTTCTGTGGAATGAGTGGTGAGTGGGTGAGCACAGCTCTCAGATCTAGCGGCCAAAACAATACAACTCCCTCAACCTAAGTAAACAGTCTTTCCTATGATATATGCTCCTGCTCACTGGGTCACCATGGAGTCTGGCAGCAGGACATGCAGGGGTTACAGAGAGCCCTTACACAGCCCCTCTGCTTCCTGGCTTTTCTATGCAATGAGGATGAGCAGGGATTCTTCTTAGCAGAGTAAGACTAGAGACTTAATCAACATTTTCTATTAAAGATAGTAAGAGCCAGATTCTGCCACCCTTGTGGAGTAAAGTGCTATTCAACAGGGCTAAGAGCATCAGAGATCATGCCTGAATGATTTTAGGAGAATTGTGCACATGATACATTTTAAATAATAGCCAGTTTGTAGAAGATGAGTAACAAAGAACAAATTCTTCATCTTTGTTCTACAGTATTTCTCTTCCACATGGTAATAATATTTTGCACTTATAGAGAGCTTTGCATGTTCAAAGCACTGTCCAAACATTAACCAGTTAATCCTCAGATCATCCCAAAGAGTCACTGTTATCATCACCATTGCATAGTTGGGGAAATTGAGGCACAGAGCAGTGAAGTAACTTGCTTGGGGCCAAAGAGTGAGTCATTGACAGAGCCAATAATAGAATGCAGGGCCCAGCTCAACCCTCTAGACTACCATGTTGTTCAAAGAAGCAAATACAAGTACACCGCTACCTCGGTATAACGCAACCCGATATAACACGAATTCGGATATAACGCGGTAAAGCAGTGCTCCGGGGGGCGAGGCTGCGCACTCCGGTGGATCAAAGCAAGTTCGATATAACGCAGTTTCACCTATAACGCAATAAGATTTTTTTGGCTCCCGAGGACAGCGTTATATCGAGGTAGAGGTGTAATTTCTTTCAAGACATACTTCTATAATAAGCTGCATGAAGTATTTCTTCATTTATCTTTTTAACTGAGATTTACTATTAAAAAGGGCCTTTTGAAAACTTGCTTAAGTCCATTTAATTAATCTTCTGCCAACATAAGAAATTGTAAAATGATTATGAACACATTCATTATTACTTCACCCAACCTGTCTCCAGCTGAACACCCACTTTTGTCTTTCATAAGGCTCACAAGAGCAGAACTGGATCATAACACAAGTAACACTGTAGTAATGTGTGTTATTTAACCTCTCATTCTTATGTGCCCTAGACAAAATGAAGCCTATTACATGAATTGGACATGTACTGCTTGGATGAACATATGGTCAATTGAATTGATTGAATCTCATTTTTACAAAGTCTTAGTCTTTTGTGTTCATTGTATCAAAGCCATCTATGGAATCATCAGACAGTTCTTTTCCTTAAAGTTTCTCTCTCTCTCTCTCTCTCACACACACACACTCACTCATCAGGTCCTTAATTTTTGCCTTTTTTGTAATCTGAGGACTGATTAATCTTCATAACAGTCATCACCACCACTGGCAGTTTCCCCAGTAAAGATATGTCAGTGCAGAGAACGCAGCTTTGTCAAACTTTGGTATGAATATGAAGTAAAGGAAATTCAGTGCATGTGAAGGGTGTTGTTTGGTTTACTGTTAAGTTTTGAAGTCCCAGAAGACAAGTCTTACAGCTCTGAAATCAAGATAAAATGAATTATATCTACTTTGCTACAGGCGGCTTATCAGCAGTGTGGAAACATTCCAGATACTCATTATATATGATATACATAAGAAAAGTGAAAATAGTTCTTTCCAATGTATTGTAATATCAATGTCCTGAGGTTATAGATTTGGTCTTTGTGAGTACTATTAAGAGCAACAGCATATGATTCTGCTGTAGATTTTTTTCCCCAGGTGAAATCTCCCCCAATTAACTCAGTCAGGGTAGGTAGAAAGATACTGGCTGTTATTCAGTAGCTGCTTAAATTTACTCTCTGATGGAAATTCATCATTATGCGTGAAATTCACCCCAGTATGGAGGGTCAACACAAGGCATATGTACAGTTAGAGCCCTCCCTCCATTTAAGGTTCTGGTGAAGGCTGTAAGTGGGCTGACGTTTTGCATAAATCCGTGTTCTGCACTGGAGTGAAATTCACTTGACAGGTTCTTTACACTATTTTTCATGCATGAGGTATTATTGAAAGCATTCTGTGACGTGTCATTCCATATTATTTATGAAAATATGCTTATGGTATGACTATGACATAACTGAAATATACTTTATGCCAGATGGCTCATGTGAGATATTATTGGAAAGGTTATGATTTCCTGAATGCAATTATCTGATTTGTATGCCTATACCATTTCTGTATCTGAAGTTACGAATATTGACTATGTATCTGTATTTCAACTATGCTACTTTGGGTGATGCTCACTGCTAACACTTCAAGTACAACAATGGAAAAGCGAGACAGGGCGGATGCATAGGTGCTGACTCCGTGGGTGCTCCAGGGCTGGAGCATCCACAGGGAAAAATTAGTGGGTGCTCTGCACCCACCGGCAGCCAAACTTCCCGCCCCACCCCGCCTCCTCCCCTGAGCGCGCTGCGTCCCCGCTCCTCCACCTACCTCCCAGCGCTTGGCCCATCATCGAGGACAATAGACTGTGAAAAGCTTGTCCTTCCTGTGGACACTCCGTACTGCCACTGACTCATGGATGCTGTGATCCTACAGAGTCAGGTGGCCTTGTCACCTGATATTAAAACATTACATGGGACGACTTGTAACTTTCCACCGTAAGGGAAGGGGGGTCAAGTTTGGGAAACAAAGGATTCCTGCCTTATGTAAATCCTATTTAAGGGTGGGGAGGAAGGCAAACAGGACACCTCCTCTCCATGGCCTGTCTGCCCCAGAAGAAAAACTGAAGGCAAAGGGGGAGTCCAGACTGAGACAGGGGTCCAGTTTGAAAAGGAATCTAACTGGTCCTCTGAACCACAGAAGCTTTGCAACCTGCCTGCAATAATATTTATGGTGAGAAAAACTATTTGTAACCAATTTCTTTGGTGAAACTAGCTTAGTTTGTGTGTTTGATTTCATTTGCGTAGTAATCTGCTTTGTTCTGTGTGTCACCCCTTTTACTACTTAAAATCTGCCTTTTATAGTTAGTAAAATGTGTTTTGTTTATTATTAAACCCAGTTTCTGTAATTTCTAACAGGGGCGGGGGCGAGAAGTGTGCACACCTCTCTCCAAATTGAGGGAGGGGGCAAATTTCATACTATATCTTTCGGTCTGCAGTCCAAGGGAGGTGGACATCCGAGTGCTGGAGCAAGTCCCTTAAGCTTAGTCTTCCCAGAGTTGATCTGCAGCTGGATGTGGCCCTGCCTTTGTGTGTGTTAGAGGAGGTTTTAAGAGCCTGGCTCAGCAAGACAGGTTAAAGAGGGCCCAGGCTGGCAGAACAGGTAGACTCAGTGGTATCTCAGCACATCAGGTGGCATCCCAAGGGGTCCAACCTGTCACATATTCATAAATTAATAAGTTGGTATATGATATTTAAATTTAAGGGACATGCTTAAAAATTATTAGCTGTAAAACTTAATATACTCTCCAAATGTTCATGTATTACATGTTTGGATTTCATTGCTCCAACAATGCATTTGTAATTTTATTATTTAACAACAATATAGATGATCTGGGATGCCTTTCATCTTTAAGCATTAGCTAACAAAGCCTCACATCATGCTATGGAGATACAGTATTTTCACTATAATTATCCTTTTTAAAAAACAGAGAAGGAACCGGAGGCAGAAATGTTAAACCCCAGGCTTTAAGAAGTGTACATTTCACAGCACATAGGCATGGAAATATGCAATCCCACCTTGAAGCACTTGCATGCATCTGCCCTGTTTGCACAAAATAGACACATACATGGGTGTGCTTTTGAATATTTGAGCCTATGAGGTTTTTCCGAGGCTGCAGGAGGAGTTAGTGTCAAAGCTGGGATTAACACCCAGTTATGTCTATTTTCTAGACCTATTCTCAGACCCCTTCCTTAGCCATCCTACAAATCCCTGTCCATGGACGCTCTAGTGGAGATATCAAGGCACACAGGTCTATGGACTCTCCACACACCATATTTCCCTCACACAGAAGAACCACATCACTTCCACTGGTTATCAGGTGTTCCAATTGCATAAAGAGGAGGAGGGAGCAGTTACTTATCCCCAGTTGATCAAATTCAATTTTACATCAGGTACATCCAAACTCACGCACAGCTACTTTGCCCCACAGATTGATCAATGGGGCCAGCAAATACAATCAATTTAACTTGTTGTTATCCTTAAAGTACATTCTCCAAGATCATATCATAGAGCAGTATTTCTGGGTACAACATTAAAAATAGAACTGCCCCCTATTTTATTTTATCTCTGATTTATAACACAGTTTTAGGGACTGATGCAAAACCCACTGAATTTAATGAGAGTCTTTTTAATTCACTCCAATGGGCTTTGGGTCAGGGCCTTTTAAACACCAAACAAGCTAATATAACTTCTTTCATGTGCCCTCGATTCACAAAAAACAATTATTTTTAAAAAGAGAGAATTAAAAACTCACAGAATCTGTGATTGTTTCTCAATCTATTTAACTGCTTAAAAATGTATCTTTTTCCCATGGAACAACATCCACACTGCAGCCTTCCCCCCTTATCATTGGTTAACCGAATATGTTTATCTGAAGATGTACTTTTTAAAACTATCTTTTTGGTCAATTTTAGCCATGCAAATTCTAAAAAGCCTCATATTGCCAGACATGTAGGAAAAACTAATGCTACAGGTGTTCGCAAAACCCAGTGATAATGCATGACAGATAATGTAGAGAAATTCATGAAATAATAATGCCACAGGAGGGCACAGCAAAATATGAATCACACGCAATCAATTCTAATCTACTACAGGTGTGACTGCCTCATTATTATTAAATAAAACCAAGCTGGGTGTGGAAAAGAAAACATGTTTTGCATTAGAAAGGGAAATAGAAGCTGGCACTTTATGCTGGACTGTATTTCAGGATAGAGTCATAACTCTTAATCAGCTACAGCCTACATCCAATCCAACCAATTGTGTAATTAGAATAATAAATATACCAATCAATTCTTTTCATATAGGTAAGAAAGCAAAGACCTTGCCAAATTTAACTTGCATTGCACACGAATGTGCACCGAACATCTGCTGTCACAGTTCAGTGAAGTCAGGTTTCTATCAGTTTGGTTTTTTATACAACTTAACTCATTTAAACAAAAAATGTTAATGTTGCAAACAGTCTAGTCCATATTTCATGCATTTTGTACCTTTCACAATGAATCTTGTACACTTCAGGCCTGTGTGTAACTGCTGTAAATGGGGCTTGTAGCACTCCCTATCAAGACGGCCCAACACCATTATAAAATGCTATTCAGTTGCAAATAACTTTGCCAACACTTAACTGCTTGGGTCGAAATTTTCCATGCTGATTGCCTGCTTCAGATAAATACTTTTTTAATTGCAACATTTCAGCCAAAATGATTCTGCTCTTTCCCAGAATGAGGTTAGCGAGACATAGGTTTTGCCCACATTAAAAACATTCTGGCCACTATTTCTTTGAAACCTTCTAGTGCCTGAATGGTTTGGAACAGGGACTTGAAAGTAAGAGAGAGAGAGAGAGAGAGAGAGAGAGTGTGTGTGTGTGTGCACTTTTTGCTGTTCCTGGGAATATCTGCTCACATTTGGTCAAATTATGAACCTTTGAAAAATCTCAACCTGCTCTCAGTCGAGACTTCCTAGAGTTTAAACGACAAACCCTGAAGATTCTATCTGCACTGAGCATGCTCCAGCCTGGAGCTACGTGGGACTTTCCCTGAAATTGCTGCTTTGGGCTGCTGTGGGCCATGCCAGGGCCAAGCACTGGAACTGTAAAAAGGGAGACTGTCTTTCCTGTGCTCTAAATACCCTCAGGCTGGCACCCAGACAGTGCTCAGGAGGAAGCTGCTTGATTCAAATGCAGAGGGGACACGAGAACAACCTGGGGGAAAATGGACAAAGTAGATTGGGACAAGAAGTGTAAGGGGAAGACCAGGACTGGAGGCAGGTGATGGGACAAGAGGGAAACTGAGACTGGGAGTTGATGTGTGTGTGTGTGTGTGTGTGTGCGCGTGTTGGGGTGACTAGGAATGGCTGGCAAAGACACAGGGACAAAAAGCTTGGGGGGCAGGTCACTGAGACTGGACAAAATGCCTGGGGAGCAACGCTGGGCCTGGGAGTCAGTGGGAATGGGGAACACGGCTGGGTGCAACTGGAGGCAGGGAAGGAGAGAGACAGATTGGATGATGTATCCCTAAAGGTCTAGAATCTTCTGGCGGTTCCATTGGGTTAAATCCTAGGTAGCCCAGTTTACAGGGCTGACTGAGAACAGAGTTTGGCTCTTGATTTATTCTGATGCGAGGCTCCAAAGACCCCTGTACAATAGTAGATTTTCTGATCATCTGATCAAACTCCTCTAGACACATAACGCTCCCTTGGATGCACACAAATACATCTAGAGTACTTCTGATAAGACGTAGACACCACAGACAGGGTCAATTTGATGCAAATAGTATTTTGCACTAAAATGCTTTATGCCTGAATTCGATTTTGCAAAAACTTGCCTGTGCAAAGTTATATGTAAAAGACATGCCAGTGAAGATAGGCCTGACTTCTGAACTTGATAATTCACCCCTTAGTATAGTCATGGTATTATATTTTTAAAATGGAAATCTATTTCAAAGAGATTGCCTGAAGGCTATGGAATATGTCACTAGGCTAATCATAGTAAAGTAATACAGCAGACACTATTAAAAATTCAGGATGACTGACTCTCCTGGGGTCTTTGAGGTAACTGCAGCATTTGCTGTACTGCAATCAATATAGAAAGGCCGTGTTAAGTCTTAAATGGAAACCACCCTATACTTTTTTCTCCCTGCATTTAAGAACATATTTTGTAAGGTGCTGAGCACTCTGGACCTAGTCCAGCAAAGTACTTAACCATGTGCTTATCTTTTATGGGACTTCCCCGTGCTTAAGTTTAAGCACGTGCTTTAGCAGATCATGACTAGAACACTCACTGTCTGGGCAGGATTGAGGCCTAAATGAACTAGTGCTTGTAGAATCGATTGCACAGTGAACCCTGGAGAATGAAATCCTCTGTTTACCCACAGGAAAAACCACAGCATGGATGGTGGGCATGTCTAGTGTCAGCCTCGCATACCCCAAACCACCACCTGGATAGGATCTTCCTGCCTGCTGGAGTGAACCGCCAGCTAAATTTCATCCCATTCAATTCCTGATCTCTGCTGAGACTGCCAGTTATGTTACCACCAAAGAACCAGCAGTGGGCAAATTTTACTCATTGACCCACACTGGGTGATGCAGTGGTGAACGGCTCTGTGTTCCACTATCGAATGTAAGAAAGCAATATTTAACTAATACTGAACTGTGTCCCAGTAATACTTCAGAAATTATACATATTAGTACCAGGAGAGCCCAAACCAAAAACAAGCAGAGAAAATGTGCACAAATTTGAAGGTCTCCCAGAGTTCCAAGAATGGACCATGGCTTAGAACTCCTCTGAAACTGGCCACATAAAGCCTTATGAAACCGAATAACTTTCATAGAATCACAGGCCTGGAAGGGACCTCGAGAGGTCATCTAGTCCAGTCCCCTGCACTTATGGCAGGACAAAGTATTATCTAGACCATCCCTGACAGGTGTTTGTCTAACCCGCTCTTAAAAATCTCCAATGATGGAGATTCCACAACCTCCCTAGGCAATTTATTCCAGTGCTTAACCACACTGACAGTTAGGAAGTTTTTCCTAATGTCCAACCTAAACCTCCCTTGCTGCAATTTAAGCCCATTGCTTCTTGTCCTATCCTCAGAGGTTAAGAACAATAATTTTTCTCCCTCCTCCTTGTAACAATCTTTTATGTACTTGAAAACTGTTATCGTGTCCCCTCTCAGTCTTCTCTTTTCCAGACTAAACAAACCTCCCTGGCTGTCATGTTGTCTAGACCTTTAATGATTTTTGTTGCTCTTCTCTGGACTTTCTCCAATTTGTCCACATCTTTCCTGAAATGTGGCGCCCAGAACTGGAGACAATACTCCAGTTGAGGCCTAATCAGCACAGAGTAAAGCGGAAGAATTACTTCTCGTGTCTTGCTTACAACACTCCTGCTAATACATCTCAGAATGATGTTCATTTTTTTTGCAACTGTGTTACACTGTTGACTCATATTTATTTAGCTTGTGGTCCACTATAACCCCCAGATTCCTTTCCTCAGTAGTCCTTCCTAAGCAGTCATTTCCCATTTTGTATGTGTGCAACTGATTGTTCCTTCCTAAGTGGAATACTTTGCATTTGTCCTTATTGAATTTCAGCCTATTTACTTCAGACCATTTCTCCAGTTTGTCCAGACCATTTTGAATTATAATCCTATCCTCCAAAGCACTTGCAATCCCTCCCATCTAGGTATCATCTGCAAACTTTACAAGTGTACTCTCTATGCCATTATCTAAATCACTGATGAAGATATTTAACAGAACCGGACCCAGACCCGATCCCTGTGGGACCCCACTCGTTATGCCTTTCCAGCTTGACTGGGAACCACAGATAACTACTCTCTGGGAATGATTTTCCAACTAGTTATGCACCCACCTTATAGTAGCTCCATCTAGGTTGCATTTCCCTCGTTTGTTTATGAGAAGGTCATACGAAAGCTTTACTAAAGTCAAGATATACCACATCTACTATTTCTTCCCTATCCACAAGGCTTGTTTCCCTGTCAAAGAAAGCTATCTGGTTGGTTTGACATGATTTGTTCAATAAATCCCTGCTGTTACTTATCACCTTATTATCTTCTAGATGTTTGCAAACTGATTGCTTAATTATTTGCTCCACTATCTTTCCGACTACAGAAATTAAGCTGACTGGTCTGTAATTCCCCGGGTTGTCCTTATTTCCCTTTTTATAGATTGGCACTATATTTGCCCTTTTCTAAGCTTCTGGAATCTCTCCTGTCTTCCATGACTTTTCAAAGATAATCGCTAATGGCTCAGATATCTCCTCAGTCAGCTCCTTGAGTATTCTAGGATGCATTTCATCAGGCCCTGGTGACTTAAAAACATCTAACTTCTCTAAGTAATTTTTAACTTGTTCTTTCCCTATTTTAGCCTCTGATCCTACCTCATTTTCATTGGCATTCACTATGTTAGACGTCCAATTGTCACCAACCTTCTTGGTGAAAACTGAAAGAAAGAAGTAATTAAGCATCTCTGCCATTTCCGCATTTTCGGTTATTGTTTTTCCCCCTTCATTGAGTAATGGGCCTACCCTGTCCTTGGACTTCCTCTTAGTTCTAATGTATTTGTAGAATGTTTTCTTGTTACCCTTTTATGCCTCTAGCTAGTTTAAACGGGTTTTGTGCTTTGGCCTTTCTAAGTTGATCCCTATGTGTTGTTTATATTCATCCTTTGTAATTTGACGTAGTTTCCATTTTTTGTAGGACTCTTTTTTGAGTTTTAGATCATTGAAGATCTCCTGGTAAGCCATACTTCCTATCTTTCCTACGCAGAGGGATAGTTTGCTTTTGTGCCCTTAATAATGTCTCTGAAAAACTGCCAACTGTCTTCAATTATTTTCCCCTTAGACTTGTTTCCCATGGGATCTTACCTACTAACTCCCTGAGTTTGCTAAAGTCTGCCTTCTTGAAATCCACTGTCTTTATTTTTCTGTTCTCCCTCCTACCATTCCTTAGAATCATGAACTCATTTTGTGATCACTTTCACCCAAGCTGCCATCCACTTTCTAATTCTCACCAAGTTCCTCCATATTTGTTAAAATCAAATCTAGAACAGCCTCTCTCCCCTAGTAGTTTTTTCCACCTTCTAAAATTAAAAATTGTCTCTAATACATTCCAAGAACTTGTTGAATAATCTGTGCCCTACTGTGTTATTTTCCCAACAGATGTCTGGGTAGTTGAAGTCCCTCATCACCACCAAGTCCTGTGCTTTGGATGATTTTGTTAGTTGTTTAAAAAAAGCCTCATCCACTTCTTCCTAGTTAGGTGGTGTGGTAGTAGACCCCTACCATGACATCATCCTTGTTTTTTACCCCTTTTATCTTTACCCAGAGACTTTCAACAAGTCTGTCTCCTATTTCCATTTCAACCTCAGTTCAAGTGTATACATTTTTAATATATAATATACGGCAACACCTCCTCCCTTTTTTCCCTGCCTGTCCTTCCTGAGCAAGCTGTACTCTTCTATACCAATATTCCAGTCATGCGTATTATCCCACCAAGTCTCTGTGATGCCAACTATGTCATAGTTGTGTTTATTTACTAGCATTTCGCGTTCTTCCTGCTTATTTCTCATACTTCTTGCATTAGTATACAGACATCTAAGATACTGATTTGAAACCCCCCACCCCCAATTCTGTCTCATCTCTCCTTTATCCCTGCTATAACAGCCCATGCTCTCCCCCCGCCCAATTTCCGACCCTTCTCCCAGGTCTCGATGTTTTGATCATTTACAACTGCTCAGATATCAGACACACACCATCTGAGCCCCAGCTAAATGACAATGAAGGAAATTGCTGCCAAAAGTATCTGTAGATGCTGAATACTCAACAGCACTAATAAGTATTTACAGAAAGGTCAGGAAATGTTCTATCCCCGTCTGCCATTATAGTTGCTATAGAAAGAGCTGTCCATCTCTCTGGAGATAAAAGGTCTCCTTGGCTACATTTTCCGTGTCAGTGTCTACTGTGTCAGTTACTGATGGCTTCCCCCCAACAGCATCACAAACTTTGTACTAGAGGCAGCTATTCGAACAGAGCGAAACAGCAGCATTTCTTTGTCGTGGTCATTTAGATTTCAGACTTCAGAGAAGAACTAAAAATAAAATAAAAGTAATAAAAAAATACTTACAAAACAGAATTGTAAAGTGCTAATGTAATGCTGCATTATCTGAAAGATAGTTATTATAATCAAGACAGCTCCGCTTTGCTCTACAATCTTTCTAATGAGATGCACTGGCAAATGCTATTCCAATTTTTGTACAAAAATTACCTTTACTTGTTTTCACATCTGCTAATTTTTTTTAAATATATAACCAGACAGCACAAGAGCTCACACAACCACCAGCTTTATTAGTTGTGCTTCTAAAAGTATAAGCACGCAGGCTCCTGAAATGGGTGATATTTACAAATCCTTTAATGTATTGTCAGCAACTGTTGTTATTGTGATTAAAGGCTGACTGATTTACACTACAGCTGTGTTTAAGCAGTTAGAGGCATTTGTCTCATCACAAAAGACACTATCAGTGTTTGGTAAACTTCTAACCTAGTTTGACAAAGACTCCTTTTGCAGCTTGCTAAAATAAGATTAAAAAACAAACAAATTTAAAAACATCTTTAAATAAGGCTAAACAACATGGTGGCTTGATTATAGCATTCTGCTAGAATGATCACTCTTATCATCTTAGAACTGACAGTATATTTAGCATGCTGAGTTACAAATTATTTTGGTCTTGTTGCACATATACTCAAGGATGATGATTCTGACAATGTTATAAAGAAGTCAGAGAAATTGTTGCTGGAAATACCTGCAAATCAGCAGCACAGACTGGAAAAAAGAGAAAAGGAACAAGATGTTGAAAAACCTCTACAGTTTTTAAATCTAATACTTTCAAGGATTTCTGTTGTTGATATCTACCAGAAAGAATGTCATTTAACTATAGCAGGAATGTATTCTGCAGAAGTTCCTAGCGGGGACAATCTATTTTGAAGTTCAAGTTCCATTTATCAAGCTCTATCTTCTAGATTGGCTGAGGAGAGAGAGTTTTAGTGATAGTTAACTGAAGGGTTAAAATCCATGTGCATTTTATATAACAACCTGGTATATGGATTGTGCCACCTCTTTTCCAGACCCAAAGTCCAGAGTTTGGTCTGGAGACCAGAGGCCTAGCTAATAGTGATCAGCTAAGAGAAAGCTGGGGTAAACAAGATAACATTGCCTTTGCTAAGATATGCTTGGTCAGTAGAAATGCCAGATGTTGAAGCAATAACTGAATAATTATGTTTCATCCAATGTTTCAAATTGAACAAAGGATCCCTGTTCCTATTGTGTTTCTCCTGAAGGGAAAACAGTCTTCCCACAGATCCAACCTTGAGTTTATGAAAATTGGCACATGTCAGTATAATGATATGGCATCCTTCCACCTCCCTTCCAAGGGACCAATGCCCTGCCTTAAGACATAAAGGAGACAATCTCTATTTCCATATGCTTTCACTGTTTCTTTGCTTTGACCCCTAGGAATGTACCTGTTGGACAATCAAAGGAGTTGCTCCATTCCTATGGACCCCAAATCAGAATTCAACATATATATTTTATACTAATAACATTTTATCAAAGTATTAATTAAATGTTAACTTGCTAACTTGAGACCCTGGGCGGAGACATTATGTAACCTTTTAACCATTGGCTACTGTGCTATCTTGTCTTGCTGCAAAACCTATCCCGGGGTGTGGAACTGCCTACCCCGTCACTTTCCCCCGACCATGGAAAATCTATATATTCCATTGTAATCAATTGATTGACAGTGTCTCTGAGCCTAATAAACAAGGTGACACTCCGCCAGCACTGTGTGTAATAAACTCCTTTGCTTGACCTCTACACGGTGTGTATTTAAGTCCTTCATTAACTCTCCACCCCAATCCTCTCTACTAGTAAACTGGACCACTTCTGGGGTGAGAGGAGAGCATGAAAGCGGATATCTCCAAAGTGGACAGCTGTCTTTTCTATTTTCCAAGTAATTATTGCCTGGGGGTGAAAATAAACTGCAATAATCACATTTTATGTCCTAGGGTATAGAAATGAGAAGTATCCTGTATTTAGTAATTTGTCCAATATTAATATCTACATGTGGCAATTATATGCAGCAGGCCAATATTAATCTAATGTGGCTTTCTTAAACTGTAATACTTCTGTGACTATATTTTTGGTGTTTTCTAGACTTTAAAGTAATTACTAGTCAGGCAGTCATTGTTTTTAACATGATGGAGAATGGTCTTGTGGTTCAGGTTCTAGAATGGCGCTCAAGAGATCTGGATTCAATTTGTGTGATGGGTCTTTCTGGGTGACCTTAGGCCAATAACATGGCATGGGGAATGAAGGGTCCAGTCCACACTGAAATGTAACAGGAGTTGGGGCCTTAACTTCACTAAGCAATTTTGATTATCCCAGCCTTAAATCTCAGTGCCCCAGTTTCCCCACTGTAAAATGAGCTGATGGAAATTTTGAAAAATTTCAGCAACAACAAAAGTTTTTGTTTCACTGGAGATTTTTCATGAGGTATTTTGTTTTTCAATGAAAAATTTTGAAAACAACTTTCATTTCATTCTGGTGGGAAAAACCCCACTCTCTTTTATTTTATTTCCTCACGGAAAAAGGTGAAGGAGATGAAAATGAAAGTAACTAAAGGGAGAAAAGCATTCTCCCTCCCTCTGCCCCTTCCTATCTTTTTCTTGTGCAGGAAAAAAAGGGTGAAGAAAAAAATTTTCAAGTGTGATAAAGTGGGATTGTCTCACAATTCTGAAATGGAAAACTCAACAAAAATGGTTTGTGGCTTTTTTGTGAAAATTGTCGTCATCAGTGGAACCCCATTATTCAATATAAAAAAAATGAATTTTTTTGACTAGTTCTAGAGAAGAATTATACTTCCTGTCTCACACAGTATGTGTCTTGTCTGTTTAGATTATAAAATCTCTGTGCATGTACAACATCAAACATAATAGGGCCCCAATTTTAGCTTGAGATTCTAGGTTCTACAATGCAGTACAATAATAATAAAAACAACAACAATTTCCCACCTTTATTAATTTACAGAGGTAGTAAGGAAAAAAGAAGAAGCAGAAAACACATGCAGGATATAGTGAGGCAAACTTCCTCTTTCAGGTGGCCGAGTCTGTTTAGTGACAATCACATAAAACAGTATCTGTCCCATTACAGCAGATATAATTCAGTCTTGTCTGCTGAAATGTATCAGTATTTTTGTGCTGTTAGAAAGTAGACTCTCAGACCCCCGTAGCTATTATGTTAACTAGACCTTATGCGTCACTAAAAACAAAGGCAACTGAGAATGTGAGATTTGCATGCACTTTGAGTTACCTGCAACTTTTACATTCTCTTTGGTCTGCCCACAGAATTTACTATGAAAGGCCAAGCTACCAGAGTAGGTTGAGAGCAGTAATTCTGAAAACATCTATGTTGTACTCATGATTAGTTCTGATTTTTATGACTCAAATTTGCCAGTAGTAAAATTGCAATTTCCAAGGTTCCCATGTCCAATTTCTACCCTTCCTTAGAAAAGCTCTTTTCAGTTTGCTCACCTGATGGGAACTTTAAAGTGTGATATGTTAAATCAAATCAGTTCAATACGCCTTAACGCAGTAATAGTCCCTCCAAGAATGAAAGCAGATATACATTTTAAAATAATTTCAACAATGAAAATAGCCCGAGGTCGTATTTCTTAAGCAAAATATTAAAATATAAAACAATGAATTCTGAGCAGCATAATCAAAAAGAAACACCTTCTTTTACATTAGGAATGCTCTGAACTGCTGTCTTTGTTGTTTCATCTTTTTTTCCCCCCATTAAATCAGACACTTCTTCTAAATCAAGCCCTCGGGGAGTAAGAGACAAAAGTGATGAGAATGCAGCGCGTGAATATAAAAGTGGAGCATGTGTTTTATAACTAACTCTGTTCAGAGATCAAGGGAAATGTCACTGTTTATAGCCATCAGTAAAGAATCAATGTAATTATATTTGTAGTGTCAATTCAGGTCAATATTCTAATACATACACTGTAAAGCCACAATTACAATTTACATCGGAGCTGAACTAGGGTATTTATCTCTCAACTCTTTCTTTGTGTAAAATAATATCCCAAAGCCTATTTTAAATTACAGCCGCCTGATTTCAACTGTAAAATACAAAGGTTCAGTACTGCAGCGGGATCTGTTATACAGCTTGAGTGCACACTGTACTGACTGATCTCAGAAATCTGGGTTCAAAAGCAAATGGAGAGCTTCTGGTCTTTAATCTTCTGAAGTACTACAGCAACCATAAACTCAGTCTCATCCTTGGAGCAACCCCTGTTGGATCATTCATGCTGCAGTGAATTTAAGAGCACTGGCACCAGGCTCCTCCCCCCCCATTATTGGTTAGTAATATTTTGTGGAGAGGCTGAACTTTGGGAGCGGGGGCATGTGAGAGTAGTGGTATTGTTGCCCAGCTCTGCTCACAAACCAACCTCTTCCACTTGTGACACCAGAACGAGTAGATTGTGCCGATATTAATAATATGTTCATCCTCTGGTTTTACTGGATGCTTCAGTCAGCAGTAAAACAATTGAAAGTGTTAACACTTAAATTGTAATAATTAGGCTGCATTGTTAATGACCCACACAGAGGATTCAGAACCATGCACACCTCTCAGAGATATTGTTTCAGGCTGACTGAAGCCTAAGGTAGACATCATTATATCACTTATACTCAGCTCACATTTGGTAGTTATCTTTGCAACCTAAGGGCTAAAGACTCACACTCTTACACGAAAGCTCAAGCGTTGTAGCACCGGATGGCAACCTCCACAGAAAAGTACCATCTCAGTGAGCCACTGTTTAGCGGACCAATTCAGCCCCTGCTTTTTCATCACTAATACAATAAATATCATCAGTGTTTTGGTATGGCAGTTGGGCTGCTGGTAGTTGAGTGAACAAGTTGTCTTTGGCCCAAGCACAGTGGAAGATGGAGGGACTAACATTCAATCTCATAAGCGACATTCTTCACTGCAGTGATAGATGGAGTTATCTACACTCAAGTTAGCCTAGCTTGAGTGGGGGTGTTTGTATCAGCAGAACACAGTAGCTGAGTCCCCACTGCATTCCTAGCTCCCTCCAGCATCAGCAGCACTTGACCTTCAACCCCCACCACTTGATGGGACAGCGAGCTCGAATTTAAAGCATCACTTAATTTAAGGTGGAGCCTTTTGTGGGTGCACATAAATTGGGTCAGAGGAAACAGCTGAGTTATACTTTGGACTAACAGTGCACTGAAGGCAAGCCCTCACAGTGTGAAGGAAAGAGGATGAATTGGCTGTGAATGCACTCTTTCTCTGGAAAAACAACAACAACAATCCGAGATGGCAACTACCACATGGCACCCTACAAAATCCTGAAATTAATGTTTTGGGGATGAACTCCTCCAGTTAATCTACTCTGGAACAAACAGTACATCTCAGCACTGAAAAAAATACTCACAGGCAGCATGCAAAACTTTGTATGCCTCTATCATAATTAATTGCCACCAGTGAAAATGATGATAGTTAACATAATATTTCAGTGGTTGTCTAACAGAAAACCCTAATGCTAGCAGCCCAACTCAGGCGAGTCACCCTGCAATAACAAACATATGATACATTGTGGAAAAAATAAACACTAGATAGAAGTTCCCCCAGAGGTTATTATAGATATTGATAACATAGTGCTAATAGCTTGCTTTGACTGTTTCTAAGATAGGACAGTCAACATCAATTGCTTTTTCTTGTTCTCTGACCATTTTTCTACTCCAGTTTGCTTTAACCAAGGAGAATACAGGAGCATTATCTTTCACTCACTATGGCTTGATTCTTGCTGCGTGGATCTCAGAGCACCACTGAGTGTACAGAGCCCTGCAGGGCTGTGGTGAGGACCTTGTAGAGCAGCACATGAACCAAAGCCCACCCATGCAACAGGGGACAGGTGATGCATGCAACACTGAGGAGCTCATGACTCTGCAACAGTGCAGGGTGGGGGATTTGGTCTGGGTTCACTTCTCCAGCTTGCTGAGAACAAGCTGGGGACAACATGAGCCTCTACTACATGGCAGCAGAATGCGTAGCTTTCCAAATGGTTCAACTGGGGATCTGCACCAGTGGGTCCGGTGTGTGTTCAGAACAGCTGTGGATTCCATCCATGTAGTAGCATCACCCCTTGCCCACTGGTAGGATTAAGCCCTGGAACACGTGTACACCCGTCCCTCCCACCTCCTCCCTCTAATGTTAGAGGTAAAGCTGGTCGGGAATTTTCTGACGGAAAATGCAGTTTCCACAAAAGCAAACATTCCCATAGGAAAATTTTGATTTTGCTGAACATCTTCAATTTTCTGTCAGGAAAATCAAAATGAAATACGTTGTTTCAGGCCTATTCAACCCAAACTGGAATTTTGTTTTATTAATTGGACTGGAAATGTTTCAAATCAGTTCCAAAAAAAATGAAGCTGCATTTTCCTAATGTATTGCCTTATGGGAGTTGCAGTTCAAGCCTACATTGTCTCCTAGGCTCCCTGAAGAACAACATCTCCCACAATGCAATGTGGACCAATACACCAATCTGTGTGGTGCATCATAGGAGACCCAGTCAGGGAGCCTGATGCCCCCATTCTCTTTTATACTCCAGGCTCCTGTTTAATGCTGACTTGACTCAAAATTGGCCTTTCAGGTCAATTCAACAAAGTGAAAAATATCAATATCCAGAATAGCAAAAGATTTTGATTCAGAAATGTCAAAACATTTCAAATCAAAACAAAATTTTTCAGAATTTCTGTTCCAAATTTTTTTTTAAATTTCAACTTTTCATCCTGTTTTGGGATGAAAACAAATTCCAAAGTTTGTTCCGCTCTAATGAGAGGCTCCATTTTCAGCCAGCCTCAAGCTGGACTCTGAATTTACATGTCCACTTTGCACAAAACATTCCCTCAAAAAGCATTTGTGTGGAGCATACAAAACCTACAAGCTTTTGCCTGTGCACAAAATTGGAGATGAAAATATGGTCCCAAACTCCGAAAATACTGAAAAACCATAATAAAAATATATCAAAACTGAGGATAATACAGGCCTTACTTCTCCACAGGGTATCCAACCTTTCAGCGCTCAGAGAACTGGAACAGCGAAGTATGTTCTTATATCTTTTGATTTACCATACATAAGGAAACTTCCATAGTCTTTAAGACCTGAGACACTTACCTAGAAATAAAGAAGAGCGCACATTAAGCAGAGCTACATTTTTTGTTCAATTTTGCTTTTTAAAATGACAAAAAACTTTGGTCAAACTTTATATTATACTTTATAATTATATATTATAAATACTTTATATGCATTATATTAATATTGCATTTATAAATGATTTATATAGTGTTAATAAATTATTAGCGGTTGTTCTAATGAATGCTTAATCAATTGTTATATTGTTCTGAAGCCCAACAAATCAGCAGGCTGCTTATAACTCTGGTGTATAACCATCATTACTTGCGTGTGACATACTTACAATATTTATAAGTTTTATTAAATCTTTACTCATCATTTGTAAATGGAGACTTAATGTCAGTGTGACCACGACTTTCTTAACCGGTGCGAAGCCATATACACTAAAACAATATACAAAAAGATGGCGCTTCATTAATAGATAAGGCTGCGATTCAGGAGGCAACCCTATTCACGACAACACTTTAAAAGGTGCTTAGCTTTAAGCATTTACTTAAACTTTCACCTTTAGGACAAGACTTGACAATAGCAGACTTAATCATGTTGTTATGTTCTTTCCTGAACTGAGGCCTGCATTTGGGATATCACATAAAAGTTAAGAGAGAGTAATGTGGGAGGATAAACCAAGGAACAAAACAATATTTGGATTGTACTTCTGATTATTTATTTTAATGAAAACAGGATTCAAGGCCCAATTCTGCAGTCTTTGCTCATGTGAGTAGACCTTACTTTCAAGAATACTTCTATCAAGTTCAGTGGCACATGTGTGGATATGGGCTGCATGATCAGGCTCAAGTTTTGTATTTTGGGATTATGGCTTGTAGAACACTAAAAATGAATACAGCATTTTTGGCTTCCATTCACAAAGCCCCCTATTCAAGCGAGCACTTAAGTACCTGCTTAAGTGTTATCCAAAATAGCAGTGCTTCCCAAAATTGGGGTCAAAGTGTTTCTATTAGGGCTCTCAAGCGATTTAAAAAATGTGATTAATCGTGCTGTTAAACAATAATAGAACACCATTTATTTATATATTTTTGAATGTTTTCCACATTTTCAAATATATCGATTTCAATTTCAACACAGAATACAAAGTGTACAGTGCTTACCTTATTTTTTTATTGTAAATATTTGCACTGTAAAAATAAAAGAAATAGTATTTTTCAATTCACTTAATACAAGTACTGTAGTGCAATCTCTTTATCGTGAAAGTTAAACTTACAAATGTAGAATGATGCACAAAAAATAACTGTATTCAAAAATAAAATGTCAAACTTTAGAGCCTACAAGTGCACTCAGTCCTACTTCTTGTTCAGCCAATTGCTCAGACAAACATGCGCAGGAGATAATGCTGCCCGCTTCTTGTTTACAATGTCACCTGAAAGTGGCAGATGTGCTAAAGATTCATATGTCCTTTAATGCTTCAACCACCATTCCAGAGGACACGTGTCCATGCTGATGATGGCTTCTGCTTGATAATGGTCCAAAGCAGTGCGGACCGATGTATGTTCATTTTCATCATCTGAGTCAGATGCCACCAATAGAAGGTTGATTTTCTTTTTTGGTGGTTGGAGTTCTGTAGTTTCTGCATTGGAGTATTGCTCTTTTAAGACTTCTGAAAGCATGCTCCACGCCTCGTCCCTCTCGGATTCTGGAAGGCACTTCAGAGTCTAAAACCTTGGGTCGAGTGCTGTAGCTATCTTTAGAAATCTCACATTGGTACCTTCTTTGCATTTTGTCAAATCTGCAGTGAAAGTGTTCTTAAAATGAACAACATGTGCTGGGTCATCATCTGAGATTGCTATAACATGAAATATATGGCAGAAAATGGGTAAAACACAGAGCAGGAGACACAATTCTCCCCCAAGGAGTTCAGTCACAAATTTAATTAACACATTTTTTTTAATGAGCATCATCACCATGGAAGCATGTCCTCCAGAATGGTGGCTGAAGCATTAAGGGGCATACAAATGTTTAGCATATCTGGCATGTAAATACCTTGCAATGCCAGCTACAAAAGTGCCATGCAAAGGCCTGTTTTCACTTTCAGGTGACATTGTAAATAAGAAGTGGGCAGCATTATCTCCTGTAAACGTAAACAAACTTGTTTGTCTTAGCGATTGGCTGAACAAGAAGTAGGACTCAGTGGATTTGTAGGTTCTGAAGTTTTACCGTGTTTTGTTTTTGAGTGCAGCTATGTAACAAAAAAATCTACATTTGTAAGCTGCACTTTCACAATAAAGAGATTGCACTACAGTACTTGTATGAGGTGAATTGAAAAATACAATTTCTTTTGTTTATCATTTTTACAGTGCAAATATTTGTAATCCAAATAATATACAGTGAGCTCTGTTCACTTTGTATTCTGTGTTGTAATTGAAATCAATATATGTGAAAATGTAGAAAAACATCCAAAATATTTAATAAATTTCAATTGGTATTCTATTGTTTAACAGTCCAATTAAAACTGCGATTAATTGCAATTGATTTTTTTGAGTTAATCGTGTGAGTTAACTGCGATTAATTGACAGCCCTAGTTTATATATATATATCTATATCTATTTCCTATGACATATTTATATATATATTTCTTAAACAAGTTTATAATCTTTCCCCATAAAGTACTCTGTGGCACCAACTCTACTATATTTTTATCCTTCTAAGATTGCAGGACAAGTCTTTTACAGACCAGTTATTCCAACAAAATGCAATCTATAAAGATTAAAGATTAACATTTATTGAAAAATGCCTCTCCCTAATACTATAGAGATGCCATAAAAAGTAATACTTTTCATTATTATATCATTTTATGGTACAAGAGCTTTAGTATCCCATAGTACCGGTATCTCCTTCTCAATATCTAAATGAAAAAGAACACAGATTACAAAAAGTGGTTACTTCTTTCCTCTGCCCTCCCAGCTCAGCAAATATATATTAAGTCTCTTCAAAGTGAGCTGTTTTGTGGAATGAGATAAGACCCACAGTAAAGCCAAAGTTTAAACAAAATTAGTCATTGTACAAAACAAAATTTTTACCCATTTTGACAATGTAGAATTTTAATGAGAGAATGCTGTAAGGACTTTGCACTGAAACAAGCAGTTTAATTCACTCAGCAATTCAGAAAGCTAGCCTGAGTAATGACTTTGTAATTTTTAATTATCATGGAAGAACCCTTGTTTGTGCGCTCTTTTTCTTTATTACTACTGTATATCCTATTAAAATTTAATTTCCATTCTCAAACTAGGCCAATAATATTTTCATTGTTTGGCAAATAAAAACAATAATGTAAACAAATTACTGAGGGGCACACACAGCGTGTTCACAGAATGGCATTGTCGGGTTTGTGTTTATTGTTTTGGTTTAGCATCCAAGCCATCTTATAATCGTTCAGAAATTTCTAATAGATACGTCATCCTTTGTTCTATAAGAGTGAAATTCATTCATTGATGTAAGGAACATGGAAGACCTCCAGTGAAAACCACAGTGGTGTGAAGTTGAGAATGGGAACAAATGAGGAGCCTACATCTCCTGCGAATGACACAGATGGCTCAGGGCTTCATAGAGCAGTGCTGCGGTGGTGATGGCTTCAAGGTAGGGCCAGTGGGCTTCTAATTATGCAGGTAAAGTGTTCACAATGCACACCCATCTGCAGGGTTACTTCTCCAATTATTGTCAAAGCGCTGGAGAGTAGCAGACTTGTCACCCCAAGCACCTGAGAAGTTTCCTACACAAAGGCTGTTATTTTGGGGTTTTCTACAAGGAGGTGGAGATGAATTTCAGCCATAAGTTTACAATGTAGCCTGGATTTTCAAAGAGAGAGGTGCATCCAGATAAGCCATTTAAGGCCCAAATTTCAAAAGCAGCCTCTGATTTTGAGTGCATCAATTATTGGGTACCCATCCTGAGTCACCTCAGCACCCTCGGCTCCCACCGATGTCAGCTGGAGTTGTGGGTGCTCCACCCATTCTGACAACCAGGCCAAAGATGTCTCCGTTTGGGTTCCAGAACTGAGACACTGAAAATCAGTGAGTTTGGGAAATTTTGGCCCTAACTCCCATTGGTTCTCCACTTACCTTTTGTGAAATGGGTAAAATAATTCAATAAAATGAATTAGAGTAATTAATGGCAATAATATTTACTTATCTCACAGGGGTGATGTGAGGTTTAATAGCTTGGGGACTCCTGAACAAAAGGTGGCACATAAGTGGGAATTATTATACAACACCATTAGCAATTTTGCCTCCACAACTTTTTAATAAGACTTTTTTTCACTCGCATGAGTAGATTATATACAACATCTGAGTTAAACAGCTGTAGATAACAGACAATCCGTGGTTTATTTTCTCCCTGCTTCTGTCCAAATGGAAGACGGACAGAGTTTAGCACAAAAGCAGTGGATAACTGAGAACTAATACAAAGGTCTGTAGTATAGTATTAATATTTATTAACTATTTGACTTACACCAGGATAAAGCTTTCTGGCATTCATTTCACAGCACGATGGACCTGATCCAAAGCTCACTGAATAAAGGTGAGTCTTTTGATTCGTTTTACTAGGCTCTGAATCAGACCCAGCGTCAGCTTGTATCATACTGAAATCAATAACAGAAAATGTTAAAATCTATCCTAAATATACAATTTAAAAAATTGTTTAAATATTTTACTGAACTGTTTTTTTTGCAAAATGTTTCCTTATTTTTTATTTAATTTTGGAATTTACTGCTAAAATAGTACATTCATTAAAAACAATAGATTTGCTTCCTGTATACACATCTGTTACCACAGCAACTCATCATTTCCTCAGCAGAAAATGAAAACCTCCATTTGGAACTCACTGAGAAGCTGGTTATTCTGAATTTCATACAGAAAGGGACACTCTTAAAAGTGAAGATGAATAATGATGCATTTGTCAAAAACCCATAAAGATTTGGATGCAAGATTTATCTAGGGCTTTGATACTCCAAATGTCGTACAGATTATATATATGCTCAGTGAGGGAAATTCACCACTGCTCCCACCCCGCATGAAAACAGAGTAAGTGAGACTAAAAAGCCAGGAATCAAATCAAATTCACCTGACCATCATTAAGCCACCTCAAGCTACTCCTCTCATATCATATACAGGAGTTTTGAGACATACAGTCAGCTTATGTGAAGGTCAGAGCCGGTCAGAACATTTAAATTCCATTCTTATTTTATTTGACAAAAAAGGACTTTCTTTTTTTTTTTTTTTTTGCAAAAACTTTCACACACAAAAAAGTTGGTATTTTTTTTTTTTTTTTTTGCCAGCTCTTGTAATGATCCAGTGATCGGTGCCTGGGCTTTCACCCAACAACGCCCTCTATTTTGTACTATTCTCCTTATTAAGGCAAATAGAGCTTGCAAGTCTGTACCCTGCACTTGGAGTTTGCCAGCTCCTGGAACTCAGGACTGAGCACTTGTCTACACACAGTTCTGCAGCTGCCCCGCTGTAGGCTTAGTGAAGACACTACCTACACTGACAGGAGAGCATCTTCTGTTGGCGTAGGTACCCCACCTCCCCGAAAGGTGGTAGCTATGTTGACAGGAAAAGCCCTCCTGGCAATAAAGCACTGTCTGCACAGGGTGTAGGTCAGTATAACTGCATCGCTCAGGGGTGTGGATTTTCCATACCCCTGAGCAACATGGTCTACACTATAGACTTATGTCAGTATAACTAAGGCTGAGCCTCTAGGGGTTCGTATTTGATGGAGTATAACAATAATGGCTACCAGAGCCCTCTAACACTTTCCCAGCAAACTTGGAGTCAGAGGTGAGGGCAGAATGGACTAGAAACTCCTGCTGAGGCCAGCTGGGAGGCTTCCGCATGGAGTGCTCTGGCCAAGCAGTTTGCTGGGCCTGTGATGAGCTAGGCAGCTCACCTCCTGTCCTCACCTCCTCAGTGAGAGAGGACAGTCTCACCTGGGGACAAAGAGACTAGTTTTACTAAGTTTTCTGAGTTTGGGAGCTGTGAGAAGCAGAGCAGCTCAGGAAGTCTCTGGTTGACTCCCCCTGGCCCCTTGCACAAAGGGGGTCTTTCTGGGATCCAATACATGGGCCAGGCAGCTCCCAGCCCAGGAGAGACAAGCATCAGAGTGGCAGAGAACCAACCCAGAGAGGCAGCTGAGACCCCCATAGGACTCCAGGCCAGGAAACCAGGAGAGAACCCTGCCCCACGAAGGTCGGACACACTGTCAGAGGGACCCTTTTTGCTTAAGCAATTCACTGTGCTACAGCACTCATGTCTAGCCTCCCATCTGCCTGGGAAGGTGCTGGGATGGGTGGGGGTTGGGGGAAAAAAGGTGGAGCCTGGAAAGAGTTGTGGATGCTGGGAAGTGGGGAATTTGTTGATGCTCAGTACCTAATAGTTATCCCTAACCCTAACCCTGACCTACTAGTTATCCCTAACCCTTTCCTTCCCCAGATTCTATGTTTCTGCTCCAAATAAAGGCCCTTTTGTTAAACTGTTAATTTGGGTGTGTCATTCTTTTGCGAGGGTTAGTGTTGATGTACTTTGTTGTTTCTTGTGGACTGGGTTTTATACTCCTTGTCCATTAGCAGCATTGTTCAGTATCCCCAGGGACAGCACCCCTTGTGTCCCGGCTCAGAGGTCACCGAGGGTGGAGGTGCCGGGAGACAGAAAAAGAACCCAGGCCCCAGCCCAGGCAAGGAGCGGAGAGAAGCCACTGCAATGGCACGTGCCACTGAGGGAGCTTGAGCCTCGCACATTATTTCTATTTAATCATTACATCACTGGAACACACCAGCAAGCAAAGCCCAGTGCTGGCTGCGCAGCCTCCCTGCCTCCTGTGATGCTTCCCAGGGTTGTGAGGCGCCTTGCTACCGCCTGCCTTAGCGTGAGGAAATCTGGTCTGTGCCAGCTGCGGATCAGGAACCTGACTCCGCCAGCCTCTAGCAGCACAAGCACTGCCTTCCAGGCCTCTGCAGGCCTCGCTCTCTCCATATAGGGCTGTGAGAAGCCCACACTGACTCCTGAGTCCTCTGAGCATCCCTGTGGCGTGCCGAGCACCTGTTCCGCTGAACACTCACAGAACTCTCAGATCCTCCGAAGGCACAACACACACCAGCTAGCTAGATTCAGCTCAGGGTCCCCACTCTACTTAACACATGGCACTTGGATATATTCATAGCAAAACCAAGAATTAGTTTATTAGCAAAGAACAGAGAGTCGAATAACAGTAAGATAGAATATTGGAAACAAATGGTTACATGTAAAACAAAATCATAACATGCTTTCCAGAGCCCAAACTTAACTCACGAGACGTTCCCCTGTCTTCTCAGGATAGTTTGCCCCAAGTTCTTTTCCCATTTATGTTCAACCAGGAGAGCTGAAATCCTCCTGAGATCAAGCCCAGCGGCAGCTTTTCTTCCCAAGCATGCCTGGTACACCACCAAACGTTCATTGTCTTTATTCACAGGCAGGAGAACCCCTGCTGTTTTGGGTTTTTTTTCCTGAAGCACTTGCAATCTATTAATTAGCATTTGACTCAATATGCAGTTTTCCGCTGCAAGATACACAATCGTCAACCAGGGAGATAAGTATCTCCTATATCCTGTCTGGAGATGTCTGTCTCAAGGCACGCTACCTCTGAGTGACCTGCCTTTAACTGCCAGGCCTTAAGAACATAATTTTCATTATACATACATAACTCCTGACACATTATCTGCACATATATCTCACAATGATTATGATGACCAGTGTGATTCATGCTTTCAGCAGAGATTTTACATGGCCCCTTTTGGTGAACTCAGGCGATCCCTGTACCCCTATGACCTCTGCCAGTGGACATCAAGAGATCCTTGGATCACACCTTCCAATGTGGAGGGACCTTTGGTTTCTCCAGTCACCTCCAGTCCTTTGGAGTTTCCAGAAATTAAAAGATTAATCTTTAATTAAAGACTATTCATGTGATGAAACCTCCAGGAATACGTCCAACCAAAATTGGCAACCTGAGTCACACCTCATATTTACATAACACTAGCAGCTACTCCATGCATTCTCCAGCCTACTTGGGGCCACTACAGAATCCCCTTCTCAGCAATGCAGTGTCTACATTTAGATAGGCAATAGCAGCCATATAAATACCATCATATGCGAGCTCCTCACAATTTTTTCATGTATGTATCCTCACAACACCCCCATGGTACTATTATCTCCATTTTACAGATGGGGAACTGAGACACGTGGGCTACGTCTATACTTTGAGCTGGGGGTGTGATCCCTACCTCAAGAAGACATATTGCAGTAGCTCCCATCAAGCTAGGAGGTTAAAAATAGAGTGGCAGCAAGACCTGTGTACCAGGGCCGGCTCCAGGCACCAGCTGAGCAAGCTGGTGCTTGGGGCAGCAGATTGTTCGAGGCGGCGTTCCGCCCAATCCTAGGGCGGCACGGCCGCTTTTTGTTTGTTCCGCTCCGGCCGCCCTGTAGGGGGCGGCGGCGCGGAGAACCAGAGCACCCTGCAGGGCAGTCCTCTTCCTTCCCTCCCCACCGACCGGAGCCCTCGCAGCAGGCGGCAGCGCAGCGGGAGGGGCTGCGTGGCAGCGCCCCTGCTGTAGCCCTGGCTGCCCCCTTCTCTCTCTCTCCCGCCTGCTCCCTCCCCCTGCCCCCCCAAGCCGGTCCCCCTGCACCTGTGCTCCGGCCGCGCTGCAGATTTTGTTTTGTTTTGTTTGTTTTTTGCTTTGCTGTTCTGGCCTCCCCATTTTTTTTTTTTTTTTTTGCTTGGTGCAGTTAAAAAGCCAGAGCCGGCCCTGCTGTGTACCCATCCAAGACCCTTGAGTGTGTTTGTACCCATCCAAGACCCTTGACAGGTACTTGGGGTGACCAGCTCCTCCCCCCTCTGCCACAGCTTCAGTCAATTTTTAGCACAGAATCTCGATGAGAGCTATGAGTATATCTCCTTGAGCGGAGAATCACACTCACAGAATCACACCTCTGCCTCTCATTGTACCCACAGATTCTAACCGAACAACCCAAGGTCACGCAGGAAATCTGAGGTGGAGCAGGGAACTGAACTCTGGTCTTCCTAATGCCCTATCCATGGAACAACCCCTCCCCCACAACATGGCCACTACACTTGGCTTTGCCCCCACGAGCACATTGCTCACATCTAATGCAGGGCACCTCACATGTGGGTCCTCTTCACCCAGTCTGTAGAAATGGAGGATCATGTTAACGTGCAAGAATGATGGGAAATGATAGAGATGTTTACACAACCTGCCCAATGCCATAGATGGAGTTTGCATCACTTCCTGGAGAATTACTAACACTGAGGGATATTCCACCATTATGTCTGCACTGTCCACCAAAGATGAAGGTAGATGCCTTATCAAATACCTTGAAAGGTTGGACCAGTGATAATAGGGAAATGTTTACAGACTAACATCTTCAAAATGAAAAGTACACAGAGTTGTATTTTGTTGCAAGTTTTCACTGCTCTATCCTGAACAAACCTTTTTGTTTTTCTTTCCTCTGTATAAAGTGGAGTCAGGTGCAGTATTCAAGTTTTTTCTCTTCATAAGAGCTTGACCACAGGCTCAGAAGTGAAAACACAGACCCACGTCCTGTCCAGAGATGCTGCTATGCATGAAATTTTATTGAGACAAAGCCCACAGGGAAAAGAAGCTACGTGGAACACAGCTAACTCAACCTAAAAATGTAAGTGATAAATATCAGAGCTGTTTACAGTCCAATGGCAATCCAAATGGTGCTGAACATCTCCTGTCTGGGCTATACCCAGCGTCACTCAAGCTTGTCAAACTGAAAACTTGCATAAGGATCTGTGTGCAGCATCCAAGATTATCCTCAAGATCGTAGAAATGCTCATGGTTTTGGATGGATAGTTACAGCACCATGGCAAAGTTTAACAGCCAATGATTGGAAATCTTTTAGAGTCAAAGCACATACAGCAAATCTAAGGTACATAAAACACCCTTTTAAAGAATCAAGTTAAAGCGCTATGCAGCCTGCAGCATAAAAAAATACTAATTACACTTAAAATGTCTAAATAATCCCACATTTATAGAATTTCCTGTTCCAGCTAAAACACAATTTCTGCTGTAAAGCCAGCCTCCCTTGGCCTTCAACCACATAATCTCCTTTTTAATGGGATGGTAATGAACTGAACTTTGGTGCTACTGCGTTTTAGAGCTGTTTTGTCCCAGAGCCTACAAACAGTCAGAAGAGCAGAGCGTAAGGAGACTAACTCCCACTGAAATCAAAGGTAGCATTGGCTGAGGATGGCAGGTTTGGGCTCTGTATTTGTACGGCAGCTCTCAAGTTAAAGTACACATTTCAGAGATGAATCCGAGAACACTGTGTCTTGCAGCTTTGAAAGTGTTCTAGCATGTAAGATAGCGACTAAAGCAACAGGGAAAAGCAAAGCCTTCAGTAGTCCTACCATCAGCCGAAAGGGAATCATCTTCTAACACAACATGAACTGATGGGAACCCAAGTTTGGCCAGAATAAACAGGAATGATGTATGTGAACCTCCGCTGGTTTGAAACATTGCTGAGCAAAGTTTAAAAGGTGGAGACACACAGAGGTGCGTGTGTTATATGGGAAAAAAACTCCAGCCAGGAAACAAAGCAGAGACTAACCCATTCTCTGAAGCTGCAAAGTCTGAAGAAACAAATCAATGAGAATTAAAGCAATCCTTTATTCTAATTCTTCAAATTTGTTTTTCCTAACGATGGGGGATTTTGCTACCAAGAAAAAAAATATTATTCAGATGTGTCTCTGCCCTGGAAGATCTTCATTCCCATTGTGACATGCTTATTTTTATCTAGAAAGGGCAAGGTCTCTAAAAAGACTTTATTCCAACAGTAATGTAGTTTCTTCCTCTAAAGAACATTATACATGGGTCCTGCTCCATTACTCTGCTTTCCTTGTGCTGACGTTTTAAGTTTAAAAGACTGTGCCCACTGTACGTGCGTTAGATATAGATTTAAGATCAAATACAGGCAAAGGTTGAGCACGATTAGCAGTTGGGAAGAAGCAGAGAAGAGTAACTGAAGTGGTAGAAACCGGGATGAGTAACACACGTAGTAACATCAGGTGGTATCAGTAAAATGTATCCACATGTTCTTTTAGAATTGAGTATTAAACAATATTGAAGGATATTGGAACAAAATATTATATTACAAATACGTTTTTTGTTACCTAGAAATGTTAACTTTACAACATGCCATTAAGAAAAGAAAAAAAAACCACCTTACACTTACCATCTGTTAAAATTACCACAATTACAAAACCATAGCAGCTTTTAGTACTGTACATAAGAAGAGATCCTTAAAATGAACTCACATTCCTTAAAATGGAAAGCCAGCCTAACAGAACCCTTTGTAATGAAACATTTAATACATTTACATTCTACCGTAGCTACTCAGATTCCCTATGAGATGCATGTTACAAAAATGAGCCAAATTATAATGGAGCTTTGTGTAGCTGGGTAACATAACATACAATTATTGTAACCTTGCCCTGAGGCATTTCACAGGGAGATGAAAAGAGAGTAATAGCCTGTATTTAAGTATTTAATTTTTTTTTTAAGGGAAAAGATAACATGTTGGTTTCCTTAGCCCTTCCTAAAAGGACAGTGGACAGTATTAATTAGGACACATCTCCATTCCTACAAAGGCATACAAAATTATGGACTTTCTTTGGTAAGTTATTAGACGTTTGCACAAGACATCCCCATGCCTGCCATTTAGGATGTTTGTTCCAGTTATAAAAAGTGTGAGCATCAGGAAGGTGACTCATAGCAAGGAATAAAGAAAGGACATAAGCCATACCACTCAGGTCAGTCACTGCACATTGGTTTCTGCTTCTGAAGCAGCTTTGTAAAGCACATGACTGGAGAGAAGTGCAGCGCAGTAGTGTAGCGTCATGATCAGTACGTGAAAGACGCAGAAAGCAGCTACCATTCTACTGCACTGGGCCAACAAGAAACTGAACTGGCTCCTGGAGTAAGATAAGATATGTTTTAAGATATTTTAGCTCGATTGGCTCCCTAGAGACTATCCTGTGGATTTGGCACTGTCCTTGCCACTTTCCCCATGGCGCATACATTCAATCACTGTCAAGTCTTTAGCCAAGTTCAGAATTGCCCCATATAGCTAAGGGGTGGGAGAACGGATGGCACAGAGTCAACAGTGCAGCTTTATGCAGGGGATTTGTGTACAAGCGGGAACTCTCAGCTGCCCAGAATGGACCAAAGAAACTGGAAGGCTTAGGCCTTCTCTACTGCTTAAGTCAACGTACGTTACATCACTCAGGTGTAAAAAAACCACTCCCTGAGCCACGTAACTTACATACACTTAACATGGTGTCTACACCGTGCTGTGTCGATGGGAGACACTCTCCCGTCAACATAGCTTCTGCCTCTCATTGAGGTGGATTGATTAAGTCAATGGGAGAGCACTCTCCCCTCAACTTATCGCGTCTTCACCAGCCCCACTAAATTGATGCTGCTGCATCGATCGTAGCGGTGCCGATTTAGCACTGCAGTGAAGACAAGCCCTTAGATATTTGTAATTAAGTAATCTTTACTAAGATTCAACATCCTGTAGAGTGCATCTACCAACAAAGACCAATCTCTGAATAAAACCAAGTTTAACTTTTTCCTTGCAAAAGAAATGTGGATATATGTTCCCACAAAATCTAACTATTATCCTTTATTCTCCTATCATCTTCCTCTTTCTTTGCCTGTTTGCGCAGGTTAGGTCTATAAAGGCTAAACGTTGAAAACCCGGTGGGACCTTTAGGAAATATGAGCAGCACGGTGTATGGAGAATTATTTCTTCTCTCAAACTTTGTAGGGTCAAACACACACAGTAAAACCACTCAATTACGTTAAAACCATAACTACAAGAATTCCTGCTCAAATATACAAATTATATTTTAGAGATCATAAAATGTTGCCACTTAAAATAGCAATCTAATTACAAAGCAAACTGGCATACTGATGGGTTCTAAAAGGGAAACTTTGGCAGCTGCAGGATCCATATATTAGAGCTTCAGTGCATATTATTCCTGCAGTCAGTGTCTTACTCTGTGGCAGAATTCTTGGCTGACAATTGTGGGGACAGTACAAATTAACCAACCAAAGGGCTATTTTGGCATTCTTCATATCATTTTCCTTTAACTCTCTGCACACTACAATCTCTACAGTAGACAGCTAAAGGGAGTTTAAAAAGAACAGGAGTACTTGTGGCACCTTAGAGACTAACAAATTTATTAGAGCATAAGCTTTCGTGGGCTACAACCCACTTCTTCGGATGCAGATATATATACGCATCCGAAGAAGTGGGTTGTAGCCCACGAAAGCTTATGCTCTAATAAATGTGTTAGTCTCTAAGGTGCCACAAGTACTCCTGTTCTTTTTAAACTCCCTTTAGCTGTCTACTGTAGAGATTGTAGTGTGCAGAGAGTTAAAGGAAAATGATATGAAGAATGCCAAAATAGCCCTTTGGTTGGTTAATTTGTACTGTCCCCACAATTGTCAGCCAAGAATTCTGCCACAGAGTAAGACACTGACTGCAGGAATAATATGCA